>NW_028143339.1:0-127000 GCF_977018435.1 Lepisma saccharinum
AGATACACTAGATAACATAAATGGCAATAAATATAATATAGAATATATAAAGCTGAATATACGTAACATCTGAATGTCTTCACACCCTGCAGAGGGTGCCTCAGTAGTCGAGCACATTCAATGGTTTAATTATGATCTCGCTTCCGAACGTTCAAGGTTCGAGTCTTGCATGAACATTTTCCATCACTTATCCTCATCGCCACGACACGTCTGAAGAGATAGAAAATCGACCTATTTTTTTTAAAAAATATAATGTTTTCAATGAACGTTGAAGAAGAAACCAAACTAAACAAACACAATGTTAAAATTGCATTTGGAAACCTAAATAATATGCAATCGATGAGGAAGAATGCCACTGTTTATGTGTGTTTGTACTAAACGGTGTATGGTTTCAAGCACTAAGGCTGTGTCCGAAAGCTGCAAGACCATACTTGAAGCGAGCATACTTCGAGAGCATACTCGCAGTGCGGTCTTGAAGCCTGGAAGCGGAAAGCTTTCGAACTGCACTTCGACTGCAGCGCCAACACAAGTGTGGAATGCAACAAAAGTTGCTTCGAAACTAAAATTATCAAACATCGACTGTATGTGCCACTCTTGTTTTCCGTGAACAACACAGCACGTTATTAATTATAGAAAT
This sequence comes from Lepisma saccharinum, assembly GCF_977018435.1. NCBI lineage: Eukaryota > Metazoa > Arthropoda > Insecta > Zygentoma > Lepismatidae > Lepisma > Lepisma saccharinum. The sequence goes on from NW_028143339.1 coordinate 638, forward strand.
ATGAAAGAAATTTGCTCTTTCAAATTAATTTTCACACATTCCGCAACATGGTTTACGATCGCGGAAAAAGAAATTGTTTTCTCACTTTTAAACACTTCTCACTATAGAAGAAAGAAACCACGCATATATGAATAAAACCAATAAATAAAATTAGGTAGTACTTTAAAAACTTGTTTACTTACATTTCCACACAATGGAAGAACTACAACTACCAGCTGATTGACTTCAGACGTCCATTTTTTAACAAATGAAAAGCAAGCACAGATCGCAAGTGTGCACCGCTCGTGTGCTGCGTCCTCTGGTCTTGTACACTCGTTTGCTTGGCGCTTTCGAACTGCACTAGGTGACGTCACTTCCGTCAAGACTGTACTTCAAGTATGTACTTTGTACCTTTTGGACACAGCCTAAGGCTGGACACTGGAATGAAGTTGCTGAATTTTCATGGGGGAATGTTTTCGTTTATAATTGTTTCTCGTTAATATGGAGTAATAAGTAAACAACCACACAATTACCTACTAACATAACTCTTTCTCCATTGTTAAAATTGTTTTTTTTTTCTGAAAGAAGGAAGCATTATAAATTCCTAAAATCAGTCAAAACCTTATTCAAGGGAACTAACTCATGGCTGTAAAGGTAATTTCCATGCAAGGGTTATGGCTTCCACATGCCGCGGCATGTCTAGAACAATTCCCATACACACAGATTGCATTGCACCGAAAGACGGTGGCTGGTTCTGCAAACAAAGCAAGTCCCCCTTCCTTCCTTTTCATTTGCAAAGTCAAGTCCCGTTACATTCCCGTGAGGATGGTTTTAGCTGCTGCGGGTGGTGACTGGTGAGTGACAAGCACAAGACAACCCTCTTGTAACATCCACATCAAAGGTTATTGACTTTTCCGAAAGATTCTTCTCTGATCTGATTGGATCTTGTAGGCAAGCCTCCTGCATTCCAGAAAAGCAAACACATGTTCTAGTCGGCCGCTCGTTTCTGACCGGGCCCAGCCAAGCGGATTCGAGGAAACAGAACATCCAGCTTGTCGGTCGTTTTGAAACGGATCAGTGAATCCGTTCGCGAACGGATTCGAGAAAGCAGAACCCTCCACCTTGTCGTTTCTGACCGAATCAATGAATTCGTTCGCAAGCCGATTGGAGAGAATACAGCAGATCCTCCAGCTGGTCGGTCGTTACCGGCTGCACCAGGATTAATCGTCTAGGGGTGATGTGGCGTGCGGAATGAAATTAAAGGGGTGCGATGTTGAAAATATGAAACATGCGTCATTCATAAAATACGAATCAACTTTTAGTAGGATTCTATGAAAACATAATTTAGATTTCTACTCCTCCCCTTTGGCTAATCGCGACAATGAGCTTTGTTTTAGTGTTAGTGACGATTAGTGTTTGTTTTAAAGAATAATTACAATCATGTTTAGGGCCGGTTGCACCATCGCCACTTAATCTGCCACTTTACAAAGTGCTGGATAACGACAGGCGGGAGATTTAGGCTGCGGTGGGTTGCACCAAGCATTTTTATCCTCGGCCTTGTAAGGTGGAACTTTCTCCTGCTTGCCGTACGACCTGGCAACAGAAACTGGAGAAAGTTGTGTTTTCGATTGTGTTTTGTTTGTTTATTACGTGCTAATATCTGCTTGTCAATTCCAAATGCATGCTTTTCAACTGAAATATGTTTAAAAAAACTAAATATTTATTGCAATAAAATGAAACAGCTGATAGAAGTAGGTAATGCATGTGTCGTACTCTCATATAATATCAAATGTATGTTATATGATACAATATAACCCGTAATCTTTCGAAGTAGTGGGAAGCTTACAAAATTTTAAATTTATTTTTCACGTACTCCAATTAACATAATGCAAAAAAGAATATTCCTCGTCTTATCTTTCAGTAAGACATACGGTCACTTTTTAAAAAAATATTAAACACTACTAAACAGTGACCAAAATTTTACGAAGTCGTAACAAATGCAAGTTACATTTATTCAATTTTTAGTGCAAGGCTGACAAATCTGAGTTTGTGCAAATATACGGAATGAGAAGAGCAATCTTCTATTCTGCTCTTACTAATTTATCATTCGTTTCTGTTAATAATTTATCAATCCGTAACCCCTTCTTTAGCGAATAGCGAGTATTAGTATTATCAACGTTGACCATCTTATAGGTTTCTTCTTTATTTATAATGTAGCTTTTGTGAAAGTTGGTTAACGATGCAGATGAAAATTAAATTTTTGTATTCAAAACAAATTCGAATAGCACAAAAAAATGGTTAATCAACGGTTCCATGTACAAGGTACATTTTGGGAATTACTATCATCTTAGCACAAAAGGAAGAATCAAATAGTAATGTAAAGTACCGTAGTACTGTATGTACGCATGTTTTATTCTTATTAAGAAAAAAGAAGAAACTCCACGCTGTATATACTTTCAGATAGGTAGTTTCGTGCAATGTTATATGCTAGTGCAATGCAAGAACGTATATATTTCTTTACAAAAAACAGTAATATTCACCAGGAAAATATACATTGTACATACGTACAAGCTGTGGTCCTTTTTAGACGAGCTGATAGGGATAGTATTAGCACCTTGGGTAATACATGCTAACAACACCAAACATGGCCTGCCTAACCTATCCACGTATGTATATAATAGCTTAAATAAACAAATTATAATTTGCCAAACCTATTTACATGCTTATTTATGCGATTATATGCCTACGTGGATAGGTTAGGCAGGCCAGGTTTGGTGTTGTTAGCATGTATTTCCCAAGGTGCTAATGCTGCCCCTAGCCGCTAGTCTTTTTAGGCCAGTTATTTTGAAAAATCAAATACAAGATCATGTGTATTGCATATGAATGTTTAAAAACAAAAAACAGGAAAAACTTGAGTGCACGTTTTATGCATCTTCAGGCATGTAGATTCGTGCAAGGTTTATTACAATGGTGCATTTTCTTTGTATCTACGAAACGTAACACCATTCGGAAATTGTTCCTTGTATATACGTATCAACGCCGTAAAGATACTGCTGTACCTGTCTCTATTATTATTATTCTTTGCCAGTTTTAAAGTTAAAGTACAAAATCTCGCACAATGTAATTAAAAATATGTTACTTCGCATAAAACGTTTCCTCGAAGTTGTAAATACCGAAAAAAAACTTTGGCATTTACGTCTTATGCTCTCCCATGAATATTAGGGTAGGGTTGGTTAGGTTATGTACAAAACCAGTAGGAAATTGTTCCTTGTACATGCATGTCAACATCGTAAGGATGCTTGTTAACAGTAAACTTTTTTTTGCCAATTTTGGAAGTTAACATACAAAATCAAACATATACAATGTATACGTTTCTTAAAAGATTGGTATTACGTCTTATGTACTACTAGGTATGTAGTTTCTTGCAAGGTGTTTGTAAAAAACACACCACCCTTCGGAAATTGTTCCTTGTACGTACATATGTATGAACTGGACGGTAAGAGTAGCTACTGCTAAATATTATACGTGTATTCTTTGCCAGTTGTTATTCGGAAACAACACATTACTTGTTTATTTGCAATGTTACATTCACACCAATGGCGACGGAAGTGACTCTAATAATATTACACGTGTTTTAATCTTAAAGATTACAAATTACCAGGATTGCGAAAAAGCAACTTATGCATGGTGTACATTTCGTGTATTGCGTTTGGTTGAAAAAAATTGTTACAGCAAACACACATTCATTTATTTGGAACGGCATTTTAATACAATTTTGCAAGCATCAAACGCATTACTTTAACCTGGTTTTATTTTCTGTACCCGCATGCACTCAAATCCTACATACGAAATTACAGTGAAACTGCTAATGTTAATAATAATATACAACATTTTCGGAACACACACGAAAATGACCATCTAATATTCATTTCTACACATATATTTACAAACGTTGCTTTATTTATTGCCGATCCTGGGATAATTAACAAATCCGCCTTTTTTTGCTGTTATTTGATAATGCAAAACATGCAGCAAACTTTCGCAATTTGCAACAGCTGATCGAGACTTTGCCATTTTATCAACTATAAAAGTGTAAACACAGATTATACTAGGTGCTGCACGTATCTGTTGGCTGCACAGTGTACTGCTTTTCCATGTTTACCTGGCACTTAACGCGTTAGGCGGGGCCCCGACCGCCACTTACGTTACACGGGACTTTAAGTGCTAGGTAACGTTAGGCGGACATTGAACAACCGCAAAATGGTGTTAAGTGGGGTATAAGACGTTAAGCGGAGATGGTGCAACCGGCCCTTAATGAAATGAATGCTAAAAATGTAATATATATGTAAAAACCACTCACACTAAATTGTAGGCAATTATCGAAAACCACAAAAGGGATAGCTGAATAAAGAAAAGAAGAAACATCTTACAAAAATAATGACGAAACACAACAGTCGTTGATCGGTGTAGCGACTGCCGCCATTGCAGTAAAGTAAATGAAGCTTCGATTTTAGATTAGAACCAATGGATTGCCTGTTGTATTCAATATAATAGCTGTCTCACTTCAAAACATAACAACATTCCAGGCTGAATATGATTACATGGTTTAACAAGCCATGACGTAATGTGAGAGCCTGCCTGATGTCGTAGTGGTAACGGCGTCGTCTTGTATTTATGGAGCCCCGAGTTCGATACTCGGTGGAGGCACATAGTGGTTTAAACTATAACCTTTCTGTGCATAGAGTGAACTTAAAACAATAATTCAAGGGGTCTTGGGTTCGATACACGGTGGAGGCACATTGCACAGTGGTTTAAACTGTAGGTCTAGCGCCGATTATCTTATCTGTGCATAAATTGGACTTAAAACAACAATGTAACAATGTAATGTGACACTGTAAGAGTTAATAGTGTTTCTGTTTAATATGGGTTTTGAAAAAGGGGTGTGCAATGAACAAGTATCCCTTCGCAACTCCCTGGCATCGCCCCTGGTTGTTTCTGACCGGGTCAGCTAATTCGTTCGCGAACGAATCTTTTGAACGGATCCCAGTGCTGAACTAGTTCACAAAGAACGAATCCCAAAAATGAACGGAACTTTCCATCTCTACAGCGTTGTATCACTAATAACCAAGGAAACCAATAACTAAAGCGCCAAAATGGCTGCAGTGTTGCCAGATATGACGTCCGGTCGAAAGTAACCACAGACAAGATATTTCATTTGTCTGTAGTTTAACGCATTAAACGAGTAATCTGTGGTCTTCTCCCAAATATATCTTTTGGACATTTGTGTGCTGTGCAGGATTGGCAAATTTGTCTCTATTTTTAAAAAAAGAACAAAACAAACTTTTTTTTGTTTAAAACATAAAACATATTTTAAACAAAAGAAAGTCAACCTTTTCCCAGTCGTTAAAGAAAAAATACTCATTTTTATGAGTACAGTGGCGGCAAGGACTGTTTATTTACCTTTGGAGATAAGGTTTACCATACTGCAGGGTAGGGGTGTGCGGGACAGAATTTTTTGAGTCGGGACGGGAAAATTCTCAATTTCCCGACAAAGTCGAGAAATTTCGGGACGGGATATGTTCGAAATTTCCCAAAGCTCGTGCAATCTCGAATTCTACAAGTAATTTCCATCTTAAGTGCTTGTTTTTGCACTTCTGGTACAAAAACTATCAATTTCCGATAAGGTCCAGACATTTACAATGGAGACAACGTCGAGAATTGACGATTTTTGAAAATGACCATTTAGTACTTCCCGACTGCTTGGGATTCCGAAAAGTTGTGAAGTTATTTTCCGAAAACGGGATCGGGACGGGAATTTCCCCGATCCCGGTTCCGACTTTTTGGGATCCCACACACCTCTACTGCAGGGACAAAAGTTGGGGGTAATAGCCCCCTTTTTCCGCCACTTCATATTTATCTAAATTTCAAGCAACTAAATATTATAGAATTACTATCCTTGTCCTGGAAAAATCAGGGTGAAATATTTCCTGCTGCCTGAACAGTTTATATAGCAGAAAACAACCTGCAGTGTCATAATAGATTCTCCAGATCAATCGTATCAATCTCCTCTAAATTGAGATTTATAGCTAGCCTGAATTCATAACTCCTGTCGCCAGCCGTTGCTCTCTCAGGCATTCAAAGAATGTCACATCAGTAATTAAAAATCCTTCCTGGTCTATTGGAGTTAAGGTGCTGATCAGCTGGTATTTCAGGGCAACGACCAGGGAAGGAGGAAAGAGAACAAAATAGAGAGCACGTGTGGTGTGGGGTCTTTTGCCTTGAATCGCCGAACAAGAAGGAACTGAGGAGATTGAGCGATCGAACACGTTTCGATATGAACAGCTATCAGCGGGGAATTGTATCATCAGAGACAGACAGGTATTGTTACTTCCAACCATGTTGATCTAGACTTGAAGGTATAAATCCGAAAGCTTGAGTTTTGCCATTTCCAAGTGTGTAGTTAGTACCTCTCGCCCATTACCATTAGGCTTACCTTGAAGGGCGAGTGCTCAAATGAGGATGAATAATTAAGCGAGCTACATCACCCCCCTCAATGGTTAAGGTTCTTGGTTTGATCCCACGTACTCAGGGTAGGGTAAAGGAGGTCAAGAGTACGCACCTAACGTTTGAGGCCGTGTAAATAGTAAGGTAAATCACAGATACACATGAAAGTTTGTCACAATGTTTATTAACCCTTTAGTAATCATTGCTCAGAAATCAAAGAAAGTAACTGTAAAAGGAAAAACTACAGAAAAGATTTTATGAAAAGATAGCACATGCGTACTCTTGGACACATAGGCGGCTAAGAGTACTAAACAGGTCGTTCAAGAGTACGCATTAGCAATTATCACACACATATGGTCCATGTCCAATGTAATCAGAACACTGTTCATGCCACCACTCATGACACACCCCACACTGAACCCAGTCGTCAGCAAAGGACTCTCCTCACCCAGCGCAGATAGTTTCGGTTTCACCTGCAGCCGCCTGTGTGTTATCTTGTTGACGTTGCACAATCTTTAATGGCTTTTTTGTTAGTTTCTGAAGGGGTTGCTGTTTCTTGGTGCTCTGCCTATCCACTAACTTATTTTTAAAAGGTGATCCCGAGAGAATTTCAGATGACCCCCCTTTCCTAGATCCGGAAGGAGTCTTCTGTGCAGGGTTTTCTATTGGTGACAGACCCACTTCCCCTGGTTGAGACACACTGGCATTTGCCGATGGAGTAGGACAAGGTTTAGTAGACGTTGACGTTGATGGTTCGTTATCTGGGGTTCTGCCAAGCCTCCCTGGAATCAAATCTGCACCACCCCCTACGATTGGCGTAAGTGCGGTGTGAACATTAGCAGAAACATAGTCTTCTTCCGTAAAAATGTCCGGATTAAAGGGATAAATCCTCGCTCGTTCAGCTTTTTCCACGGTCATAACCCTACTGTAAGCTGCTCGAAATAATCCAGCAATGTCATATTGAGAAACAATCTCTCCTGGGTGATTCACCATCCACTTTTCGACTTCTGCTGCATAGGCAGTTTTAAGGGGGCCAAAGATTGCTACGTCCAACGGCTGGAGCTTGTGACTTGTATGAGGGGGTAGAGAAAGTAACGTGATAAAATTTTCTCGGCAATATAGAACTGCAGGTAGTGAACAGTGAGATGAATGGTTGTCAACTATCAGAAGCACAGGATTTTGAGCAGTGGGTTTCACATGATAGGTGAAATGTTTGAGCCACTCAGGGAACAGATCTGCAGTCAAGTAACCACTGTCTGAAATCATTGAAAGTGTTCCCGTAGGAGCATTTTTAAAGAGGGCAGGGTTCAGTCTTTTCCTTGCAAATATCATGGCAGGCGGAACAGGAAAACCAGTAGCACTGACGCAACCAACGATGGTGACCAATTGGCCACGCTCCCCTGCGGACACTTTGCAGACCGCTCGTTGTCCTTTTGGGCTGACGACTTTTGGCGACTTGGGGGCACAGTGGATATTCCTGTTTCGTCCATATTGAAGATTCTGGGAGGAGGCAGGGGCCGTTCTTCAAAACACCTGCGCAAATTGCCAAAAAAATGGTTCACATCAGTCTTGTTGAATCCCATTGCCCGACGTAAACTGCACTGTTCTGGTGTACGTAGAGATAAACCTTGTCTCTTGCAGAAATTGGTTACCCAGTCTTTACCTGCTACCTTTTTTTCTTCATTAAATCTTGTGTGAACCAGATGACTTTCAGCAAAATGGTAAGCGACTTGCATCAGTTTCCTGCGCGTTAAGCCATAGAATCTTGCGTTGAGGTCTGTGCAATGGGCAGGTAACTCCTTTTCCTGGGTAGTGTTGAAGACCGTTTTAAATCGACCAAGGGATGATGGAACTGTTCCCTGAAATGACAAAACAAGAAAAACGCATGCACAAATGCACTTAGCACATAGGGCTAAAGTACTCTCTCCACCACACTCCAATGAATTTTAAGTGGAAAGAAACGTGTCTTGAAGACACCTCATGCTATTTGAAGTGAGCTAGCTTGTTACATTTTCGAGACATTATGCCTGATATGTTGTCCCTACAAGGTTAAGTCATGAATTACTCAAAACTACTAGGGCTAGGTAAATAATAATCTCATTTGCACTTCTGGGAATAAGAAAGTAGTAAAATGAATACTCAATTCTAAAGCATAACGTTGGCTTGCAAAGTAACTCTGCAATTCAAGGAGCCTCAAAAAGTGTTCAGGCTATTGCATCATCAACCTAATAGGCTACAGAAAAAAATGTGTGTGGCGTTGACGATGTGGGCATGCTTAAAACATTTTTCAATTCTGAATATCAGTAGGCTTTCAGTGGAATTTGAAGGAGGTAATCGGGTTCAATGAGAGAAAAATTTACTCCATCATAAAATACAGGGTGTGTACACCGAAATACCCTATTTTTTGAGGCAGTTTAAAAATAGTAAATCTTTCTTGTATCAGGTCTGACTTGTCCGTTGGGAGCAGAAGGACTTAAAGTTTCTGCCTAATTTTTTTCAATCTGTGGTGTGCATTGGTGTTGGTGTAGTTGTCCATCGAAACCAAAATGGCATCAGTGCAGGAGAAGGCACAAACTGTGCTTTGATACGCGGAGTTTAAATCTATTGTGATGGTGCAAAGGCAGTTTCATTGTGTTTACAATAAAGCAGCACCAGACGCCAAGAGGATACAATCATGGCACAGACAGTTTCTGGACACTGGCAGCATTCTGAAGCGGCATGGAGGGGGTCGACGTGTCTCCGAAGAACAAGTTGAGAATGTCCGCCAAGCGTTCCAGCGAAGTCCACGCAAATCAATTCGTCAGGCTTCACGGGAACTTCAGATGCCACGTGCAACTGTTCATAAGGTCCTAGAAAGCGGTTGCATCTGTATGCATACAAGGTGTAGATTCTGCAGGCCATCAAGCCTGATGACAAGCAACGACGATATGTCTTTGCATGTGACATGCTTAACCGAATCGACCGGAATCCTGCCTTCTTGTCAAGTGTAATGTTTTCTGATGAGGCCACATTCCATGTCTCTGGTACTGTGAATAAGCATAACGTTAGAATTTTGGGGGTCAGAGAATCCACACAGTATCAGGAAAAAGGTTCGAGATAGCCTGAAAGTGAACGTTTGGTGTGGCCTCATGTGCGACAAGATCATTGGACCATTCTTCTTTGCTGAGGAGACTGTCACAGGAACGACGTACCTAGAGATGCTGCAATTGTTTTGTTTTCCTCAGGTTGAAGACCTGCAACCAAACCTTTTGTTTCAGCAAGATGGTGCTCCACCTCACTGGTCGCTGGATGTTCAGAAAACTCTGAATGAAACACTTCCAAGACGCTGGATTGGACGAGATGGACCCGTGCATTGGCCTCCACCTTCTCCGGACATCACACCATTAGATTTGTTTCTCTGGGGCTACGTGAAGGACAGGGAGTTCGCCACCGCCGTGCGGGACCTTGAAGATCTGCATACTTGGATTGTGGAAGTGATAGGTACCATCCCTCCGGACATGTTGCAGCGGACCTGGATGGAAGTTGAATATAAACTAGACATTCTTCGTGTCACCGCAGGGGCTCACGTGGAAGTGTTTTGATTTGTTGTTGTAATTTTTTTTGAAAACTTAACTTGACATACAACTTATTTTTGTGAAAAAAAATAATTAATATCATTTCATTTTGTATATGGAGCAAATTTAAAATAGGGCATTTCGGTGTAGACACCCTGTAATCATATTTCGTTGTGAACATTCTAGGAAATAAATAAGTAGCCTATTTAATTATAAAACGATCATTTCATTATCACACAACGAAAGTTACATTTATCGTATAGGCCTTGAGAGGACTCCATAACTGACTTTTGTTATAATTGAAATTCTTATTATTGGCTGTTATTTAAGTGATGTTTAGCCTCATTAAAAATATAATTGACCGGACTCTGCAGTAAGAGCATGTGAAGGAACTGATGTCGTAAAAAGGGCTTAGATACCTGCTTCAATCTTTTCCTCAATGTGCACTCATTCACTCCCATGGTACGCGCGACTTGCCGCTTGCTTTCACCTTGGGCTACTCTTCTCTTTGCCTCCTGGAGATTTTCCTCCGTAAACTGCAATTTCCTCTCTGTCTTCTTTTTATACTTTCCCATCTTTGTTCTCTGCAATAAAAACCTTCCTTAGCCGTACATGGTATGACACGTAGACATCTTTCATACAATTTACATTTAATTTTACTCACAATTATATGTAACGATTCCATATGCACGTGTACATTAACAGGATGGCGACAGACCTGGAACACCGGGAAAAGCCAGGGAATTTCCTTTCTGCTTCTCTGTAGCCACCCTGATTAAACATTTCATACTCGTTTACCTGCAAGGTATGTACAATGCTCACCTTAGACAACCTACGTACATCTTTCATTACAAACTGTTGCCCAAGAGTACGCACGCACGGAAATGCGAACTCTTGCCCTCCACCTACACTACTTCTCATTTCAATCACCAGAGGGGTGCACTGCTTAGACAGAAACAAGTCTGTCTCACCTGTGCATTGTCTAATAAGGCATGTTCTTCGTATTACATGCACTTCGTGAATTTGCCTTACTTACGTGGTCATATTCCTTACGTTTAACATGCGAAATTTTATAACGAAAAGCAAAAAATGTTCACTTACCTATCATACGTAGACAAAATGCGGGAGCAAGAATATCTGTGGTGCTGCTGCACTAGACTTTCCCAGCGACTGGCGTGGTGGAAGAATTATCTCGATCAGTGCTACCAACCTTTGGGAAAAGCCAATAGTACTCTTAGCCGCCCGCGTACCCTTACCCTCCTTTACCTACGTTACGTGGATGGAGGTGCTGGAATTTTCATTCATTTCAGTTTGAAATAAAATAAAACTAAGAACATAGAACCGTCATGCCATTTTTGTGCCCGATTTCGTTCATCTCAGACGGAAAAGCAAAGAAAAATAAGATTTTATTTTCAATTAGGCTTCCTCACCCTCCAGATAGGTTTTCTCATATCTAGGCAGAGAAAAGAAAGGATGAAAGTTATAATGAAAACATTAAATGAATAACAGGCTGCGTACGTATTTAAAAGTAGAGAATTTATAGAGTTACACGTGTTTTAATGCTAATATCAGCGGGGGAAAACCATTAAGCTATGATAAATGTCGAGTTCTAACTTGAGGATGAATCAGATGAAACCTATCGACCTCAAGTCAGAGTCGGTCACCCGTAAAATGTAAAGATGCGGAGGAACCTGCTGCCCAGCTCCGTCGCGGTTATCCGCGTCGGGCTGGTGATTTGGTATCAGGAGCGTCCGGCATTCCGCGTGGTGGAAGGTTCGATGTCGGGTTTTAGGCAGCCACATTTTGCCAAAAATGCGGTCGGCCCAGGGACGTCCGTGGACGATTCCCTATCACTTTGCTCCTGGTAGCGCTGTGGTTCGCTCGCGAATCCGGTACCCTGGCTACGACAGAATTCCCACCTGGGAAATTTTTACCATTCCCAGAATTTTAAATAAGGTAGAAGAATAAGGCATTTCGATTCGATAGTTTCTTGCATTTACAGTGATTTCAGAACGTAAGAGGTAGGAAATTTTTTACATGATCTTGGATACGAAAATTATCACAGCGTTGTTTATAAGGATTAAAATAATGTAGTAAGCTACAGTAATTGTAAACGAATTTTTTTTATATATTTAACGTTCCTGTGCATTTTGCCCAGATGGTGATTATGCTTACCCTTAACATATTAATTAATAAAAAACGTGGATTAAAAGTGGATGTTAAAGTTATTCATGTATGAGGAAAATAAATTACAGTTTATTGGCTCTGACTCAGTGGCACTATGGTGCATTTTAACGAGTCATGGCACAGAGTATGCTTGTTTAAGTCAATATTTTGTTTTTGTTATTATTATTAATTGAAATTCATTAAAAGTTTAATTTAAATTTTGTTTAAAACTGACCGTAACTTGTAAATGATTTAGAATGCTTGAACTATAACTGCTAAGATTATTGCAACGAGGATATTACATTTTAATACATATATAGTTTTGGAAACGATTAAGGCCCCGAGGACCACTCATTTATATTCTTAATGACTGAAGTCTCCTAGCACCTCATGAAGGGAGCTTAGATTAAGGAGATAGTCAAGTTTATACGAGCTAGTCACTTGCCTTATGTTACCTTAACTTACGAATACAGTAGTTATGTACCCCGGTTGTAGTCGATAAATCAATTGATTGGAAAAGATCGATCAAAGATCAATTGATGATGTAGGTGTGGGGGCAAGCAAGGGTATTGTTTTGAGTGATGACGTCATGAAATGGGTGGGGTGTAATTTGTGAGGCTGATTTTGATTGGTGTGACGTAATAAAATGGGCGGGGTTTAATTTTGTGAGGAGCGTTTTGATTGGTTGTTGGGGAGGAGGAAAAGTATTCGGGGTTTTCCCGGTGACGGTTGGTCGGAATTGGAGTTTCCTGCGTTTGAAAACAGATGGCGGTGATGATTCTGAAATTCTGGGAATTTGGGTACGTGTTTTTGTTCTTTGAAGAGAGATGGCGTTGATGAGTCATTCCGGGGAAGGAGGTGTTTTTCTCGGGCGGCCGTTGATGAGTTTGAAATTCCAGGAATTGGGTTTGGTCTGAAAAAAACATGTCCTAACATGTTTTAGGTTTAACCTTCCAGGGTGACTGTTTGAAGTATGTTTAACGGAAATCGTGACGTAGAAAAAAGAAGGTATAAATAGAAGGGATACAGGATAATAGTATCATGTGAGGATGGATGTGTGCGGTACAGTGGGATCTATGAGTATTACCCTGCAAATTGTCCATGACTATTTTCATTAATTTTTCTCTTACATCCTATGTGTTTTTAAGCGATGTGTTTTTATGTATGCTGATTCAGAAGTTGTCAACAATTGTTTTCAATTTTCTTTTAATTCTTGAAGCTCTTATTGGATCAAATAAGATGTACGAACATGGTGATGGACAATTTGCACGGTAATACTCATGGATCCCACTGTACAAGGCTGTCTGATAATGGTGTGAATTATCTACGAGGAGATCTGGGAACTTGTTCGATCTTGCGGCGACCTGGACAACGATCGAACGGCCCTGCATCGGGTGCTGAGTTATTTCCCGTTTATGTATGTAGCGATACCTGAATCTCCCTGGTGTGGATGTTATCTGTTCAACGGATTAGGAAAAGGAGTCCATCATCACTGCGAGACGTTGAAGGAGATAGAAGAGAGGAAAAGAAGAGCGGACGAGAGAACAGGATTTCCAAGTCACTGGTGTATGTGCGAACTACGTCGCAGCAAGGAAGAGGACAAGATGGGTGAAGCTTTGAAGCAGAGAGTGAAAGAGTGGCTTTCATTGCTGGCAGACAGAAATTCCTTGTGGTGTTCTGGCTGTGATCGTCCTTTGTTACGTAAATTAGAAGGACATCCCTGTTTCCCTGTGGTTCCTGCAGAAGATTTCGGGGTCCGCAGACGTCTGTTCCCCGCCGATCTTCAGGCTGTTCCTTTATCGCCGATACCTGGGACGCCGTCACCTACATTATCCGATTACTTTACCTTTTATGACGTATGAGAGTGTTTACTTACCACGTCTGCTGGACTCACGCCGAGCCGTATGTTATCAATTACTTATCAGTGAATTCGAGATACAGAACATACAGAAAGTGGCCTATAGAATTACGTCAGACTCCGGAAGAATTAGTGACTGCAGGATTTTACTATTCAGGCTTTAGCGACAGAGTATTATGTTTTCATTGTTTGTACGGACTTTGCGATTGGACATCCAAAGATTGTCCGATTCTAGGACATTACATGTTGGTACCCCAGTGTCCTTTTATACAGAGTGTTTGTTGCGGCGTTACATCGTAACTCCAAGAGCTGCAAGTATTGCGACAGTATAGAGACTCCTGAGAAAACGTCCGATAAACTTAGTGTGGATTCTGTGTGCAAAATATGTTTTGAGAATCCTAGCAGTGTTTTAATTCTCCCGTGTCTACATTTTGTTTCCTGCGGATCCTGTGCTTCCCAATTGGACAAGTGCGCCGTATGCCGGGGTAGCATTGAAGAAACGTTGACAGTTTTCACCTGATGACCAAAATGGATTTCTGTTTTTTGGACGTTCCAGGTCTTCGAGGAGCAGGACGAGAATTTGTGTGGAAAGAAGTCGGAATTTTAAAATTTCCTTTTGACAATGCATTTGACTGTTTAGTGAAATCTCCATATGGTTTACGCCTTTTGAGTGAAAAGTATCGCCGAGTGAATTACAGGCTCCGTACCAACAAACACGGTCTCAATTGGGGAGATGGATGGCTACCGTATGAGAAATTAGGAGATTTGTTATATGTTGTGCTTGTGAATCAAATAGTGTACGCAAAGGTACGGAGAAAGTGAAATGGTTTGAAAAATTACTTGAAGAAAAAAGTATGGGTAAAATATCCGTACGTAACATCGAAGAACTTGAATGTCCAAAATTGAATAGTGTGAAAAACACTTCAGGAAGACGCAGAGAACATAGCAAATGTGAAAATGTAAGAAAAAAAAACCTGTGCAGTTGAAAATGTCTGGAAGATGTACAGTTTCCATTGTAATAAGTACAAGAAATAAAAGAGTTTTTTTAAAAATATACAAATGTTTTATTTACAATCGATAATATGGATATAGGTTTACAATACATAGAATAACACAAATGTTGTATTTACAATTGAATATGAAAGGTTTACAATACCTGAAGGGTTATATTACAATACATAAAACAACAATACACAAAAAGAAGAATGGTTCATTTACAATGGCTATTTACAACATCAGAAACATGAAAGTAACAGAACTTATTTACAATAGTAGTGTAAAAGTATATAGGACTGGAGCGAGAAAGTATGAGGTCTTGCCTGTGCTAAAATTAGGCTAAGTTGCCTATAAAAGCTTATTGCTCAAGTGTTCTCTTCTATCAAATTTAAGATTTTTGTACAAGAAAATTTTTGAGAAAGTATGACCCCCCTCTCAGATAATTTGACTATACCTGAATCTGCCACCTACCTACCTACACCCACCCACCTACACCCACATATATATTTACTTCCGGTCCATTTCTGGTTTATTTTTGGTTTAAATTTAGAATATTAATATGTTAACTCAAATATTTTAATTCAGGACCAGGCTCAATTTGTTTATCTAATACTAAGAAAATATAATATGCAGAGGTTTTTCTAGAATTGCTCTGTGACTCTTTCATTTCTGACATCATAAACATATGATTTTTCACCTATAAGAATAATACTACATATGGTATCATCAGGGAGTGTATCATGGAATTCACAGATAATTTTAATGTTTGTTATGTCATTAACCACAACCTGTTTCCTTTTTGAGGTGTTGATGACAAACATGGGCAAAATGTTAATATAATTTTATTTTTACTATATATAACCTATGATTTTTATAAAAAAAGCTTTTGAGAAAGTATGACCCCCCCCCTCAGATTAATGTGGCGACACCTGAATTTGCCAGATTGTTGTCTATAAGTTTGTTAAAAATATGTCTCTCCCGACACTGTTTTTGGCCTAAGCTAAGATGATCATATAAGCAACAACAACAGAGCCATCTATGTACAAATGTCCGAACTCGGTGAACACTTGGGAACAAGTTTCAATACTACATCATTTTCAACTCTCTCTGCCAGCAATAGGGATTGGTAGTAAGCGTTAGACAAAGTACTTTGGAGCTGAATATACCTTTCTTAAGACGTCGTATACTGCTAAAATATCTTTAATTTACATATTTCTCATACCGCCGTATCTTGTTCTATTAGACCTCTTCAAGAAAATCGCCAATTAGTGAAAACTAATTGAGCACAACAGCGAAAGAGGCTAATAGGCAAGCATACAGTGATATGGGAAAATGTGAATTGTCGGTTTCTTCGATTCAGATAAATAGATCGAATTGAAACTGGGATATTTCGCATTTTTTAATATGATAGCTAAAAAAAACAGGTCTGTTTGGATTAATATATAAAATTTCTTATTATTCATATTAAACATATTTCTAGTATATTGAACAAAAGATTTATATTTTGTATAAAGAAGTCTGATATTTGATACATCCATCTTGTATTTGTTGTAATCTATTCATATTTAGAATCTGGTTTATATCTGTCCCAGCTTGTTATACAAAAATCAATACGCATTAGGTCATCGCCACATCACGACATGGTGGGGTAGGTTAGTGACTGTAGGTCACTGCTTCTGGGGATCAATACTTATTCTACCTTCGCGCATGTGACTTTAGTTAGACAATCCGTCAGAGTTTTATTAAGTACAGAATTTTGATTTGAATCCCGAGAAATCTGATATATAAAACCAACTTCAAAAATTAAAAATATTAACACATTAAATATATACAATATATATAAAAAATAAACTGCTAAACCTAATTAATATTTTATATCAAATATAGAGGTTTAATTTAAACCCAAGAAATCTTATAAAATAAACCAATAATAAAAATATATTAACATATTAAGTATACAAGGCATTTTATTAAACTCAATTAATATTTTATATTAAATATAAAATTATGATTTAAACCCCAAGAAATCTGATATTTGTATGAATTTGTATTTATATTGAATTTTGAGAATAAATACCGAGAAACTTTTATTTAAATAACATTTTGTAAAAATGACAATTTGTATAACCGACTTACCACTTGAACTGCTGTACAAGATTTTTGAGTATACAGTCGATGGAGGTAAGGATGTTGCAAGGCTCGTTGAGTTAAGCAAAATAGCGCCTGAATTTTATCCACCGTGCGAGATGATTTTTATGGACAATCTTCGCAAAATAAGTGGTATTAAAAAGTTGCAGAATCCAGAGTTTCTTTTTCGGGCTGCAAGCAAAAAGTTGGTTGATAGGATGGACGAGTTTCATATAGCGAGGCAAGGAAGAAGGCGATATACGGATGATTGGTATGAGTCAAACGCGGAAACAGACAGCATTATCACACAACTCATTGCATTGACTGAGGCGCGAACTTTTTTCATAACCTGACATAATATATAAATAAAATACTATTACTAACAAGGAGATAACTGGATTAATTTTTGCAGGCAACCAAATCTTTTGAAATATTGATAAAAAATATTAACAAATGAAAATTATATTAAAGAGGAAATAAAATAAAAAGTAGGCTTAATTCAGGAAATGTATGTTACTTCTCTCTAAGAAACTAAAAGTTAAAATATACAAAACAGTAATTTTACCTGTAGTATTATATGGATGTGAAACTTGGTCTATTATATTAAAAGAGGAACATAAATTGAGAGTATTTGAAAATAAAATTGTTAGGAAAAATATTTGGATCTAAAAGGGATGAGAAAATAGGTTAGTGGAGAAGGTTACATAATTTAGAATTACATATTTTGTATTCATGTCCAGATATTATTAGAATAATTAAATCAAGAAGACTTAGGTGGGCAGGCCATGTGACAGTAAGACACACTAGCACCGTAAATTGATTTTATTGAAAAGTATGCAGAAGCAGTGTTGGAAGCAATTTGAAGACAGAAACGGCTATGCAAAGACACTTATTATAATGTTAATATTTCAGTATAATGTTTTCAGAATTGCTTTTCGATATTGTTCGGTACTTAATTTAATCAATTGTTAGACAAAACACACATTAGAATTCAAGGACGGAAAATATGAACAGCGAATGAATGCTTTAGAGTAGATGTGATATTTAAAGGAGGTGGCTCTTCCATGATAATTTTTGTTTTTCTGAATTCAAACAAAAATTCATGAATATTATCATTATTGAATGATTAATTAGGTGCTCGGTTTACCTTGTCCCTCCAGACGAAAGATGGAATGTATACAAGCCTATGCCTCCTAAAGTTCATCGTGGCTTGCGAAAACGAAATATCTAACCGGAAACTTCCAATGATTTTTATTTTTTTAGAACATGCTTTGCTAAGGAGGTCAAAATAACAAGTTCCGTAATTCGAATAACTTGTTGATTTTATTACGAACGAAGAAGGAAGGCATGGCGGTAGTATTATTACATCAGGTCATCTTTTATTTTGTTTGCGTCGATTAATCTTCTTACGTTTCTTCTTCTCCTTGTCGTTTTCGTCCAAAATCGTGTTTACTGGAACGTTGAAACGTTTACCGGAACGTTGAAACTTTTACCGGAATATTGAAACGTTTACCGGAACCCCAAAATTTCGTCAGTGGACCATATCTCGAGAACGGTTAGAGATACAGCAAAAACGATCAAAAATCGTAAAAGGTTAACGAAAAGCACGTGGTATAAACTACCTGTATATGATGTTTTCAATAGTTGTCGCCTGGGAACCATGTTGGCCCACCCCCAAAATTTAACTTTAAATGCCTTGTATACTTAATATGTTAATATATTTTTATTATTGGTTTATTTTATAAGATTTCTTGGGTTTAAATTAAACCTCTATATTTGATATAAAATATTAATTAGGTTTAGCAGTTTATTTTTTATATATATTGTATATATTTAATGTGTTAATATTTTTAATTTTTGAAGTTGGTTTTATATATCAGATTTCTCGGGATTCAAATCAAAATTCTGTACTTAATAAAACTCTGACGGATTGTCTAACTAAAGTCACATGCGCGAAGGTAGAATAAGTATTGATCCCCAGAAGCAGTGACCTACAGTCACTAACCTACCCCACCATGTCGTGATGTGGCGATGACCTAATGCGTATTGATTTTTGTATAACAAGCTGGGACAGATATAAACCAGATTCTAAATATGAATAGATTACAACAAATACAAGATGGATGTATCAAATATCAGACTTCTTTATACAAAATATAAATCTTTTGTTCAATATACTAGAAATATGTTTAATATGAATAATAAGAAATTTTATATATTAATCCAAACAGACCTGTTTTTTTTAGCTATCATATTAAAAAAATGCAAAATATCCCAGTTTCAATTCGATCCATTTATCTGAATCGAAGAAACCGACAATTCACATTTTCCCATATCACTGTATGCTTGCCTATTAGCCTCTTTCGCTGTTGTGCTCAATTAGTTTTCACTAATTGGCGATTTTCTTGAAGAGGTCTAATAGAACAAGATACGGCGGTATGAGAAATATGTAAATTAAAGATATTTTAGCAGTATACGACGTCTTAAGAAAGGTATATTCAGCTCCAAAGTACTTTGTCTAACGCTTACTACCAATCCCTATTGCTGGCAGAGAGAGTTGAAAATGATGTAGTATTGAAACTTGTTCCCAAGTGTTCACCGAGTTCGGACATTTGTACATAGATGGCTCTGTTGTTGTTGCTTATATGATCATCTTAGCTTAGGCCAAAAACAGTGTCGGGAGAGACATATTTTTAACAAACTTATAGACAACAATCTGGCAAATTCAGGTGTCGCCACATTAATCTGAGGGGGGGGGTCATACTTTCTCAAAAGCTTTTTTTATAAAAATCATAGGTTATATATAGTAAAAATAAAATTATATTAACATTTTGCCCATGTTTGTCATCAACACCTCAAAAAGGAAACAGGTTGTGGTTAATGACATAACAAACATTAAAATTATCTGTGAATTCCATGATACACTCCCTGATGATACCATATGTAGTATTATTCTTATAGGTGAAAAATCATATGTTTATGATGTAAGAAATGAAAGAGTCACAGAGCAATTCTAGAAAAACCTCTGCATATTATATTTTCTTAGTATTAGATAAACAAGTTGAGCCTGGTCCTGAATTAAATTATTTGAGTTAACATATTAATATTCTAAATTTAAACCAAAAATAAACCAGAAATGGACCGGAAGTAAATATATATGTGGGTGTAGGTGGGTGGGTGTAGGTAGGTAGGTGGCAGATTCAGGTATAGTCAAATCAATCTGAGAGGGGGGTCATACTTTCTCAAAAAGTTTTCTTGTACAAAAATCTTAAATTTGATAGAAGAGAACACTTGAGCAATAAGCTTTTATAGGCAACTTAGCCTAATTTAACACAGGCAAGACCTCATACTTTCTCGCTCCAGTCCTATATACTTTTACACTACTTACAATGTCAATGTCTGTCCAAGATTGTTCTCAAGATATATTTCAATCATCAGTTCGTTGTACCAAAGAATATAAAAATAGTTCACTAAATTGGGCATTCTTTTTTTCTGAAACCATATTGTTCTTGATACAATATACAAAAGCCTCCATTTCGGGTTGCAATTTATGATAACGTTCGTTCTTTAATTTCTGCAGAGGCCAAAAAAGGTTACACAAAAATAAGTGTAGTTCAGAGGCTGTGAAAATAAAATCATTGGATGAATGATGCTGATACATCGAGATACAACGTTTCCCGAAAAAAATTACACCACTGACGGTGATATTTCCCGTAACCAAGTAATTGAATCGACGACCTGTTTCGACGTAATTCAGTAAGTCAGATTTGAAAGCACACAGTTCTCTAATCTGCTTAGAATCGATGCGTACGGGTGATATCCCCTGTTGCGAAAACTCCCACACCAAATTGAAAGGGAATTGCTTTTCGAATCCTATTGCTACGAACTTGTTTTTTCCTTGTTCAGAAAATATGTGTTAGCAAGATAGAGATCTAAACATGCCTCTACGTTGTGTAGTCCAGGACATTCCATTGTATCTGGGGAAAAACCGATCTCCCTACGCCGTTTTATGAAATCACAGTCTGTAGTCACAGCTATTCCCTCGTCCATCGGTTCGTTCTTGATAGGGACAGTTTCGATTTTGAGGGGTTGCACACGTTTGCGAGTTGTACGTTTGGAAGCATCATCCTGATGGGTCATGCGTTTCACTAGTTTGTCGTGTTTTTCCATTGTAGAATCCCTAACAGGCTCCATGATGTTCCCACTAGAGCTGTCTCGACGGCACTGAGATAAAGATACAGCAGCACACATTTATATAGCTTTTTTCATAACACGACACCGGATCGCGTGGATAGAGCAACACGATTGATCCCCTCTCGGGCACTTGGAATGGGGTAAACATTTGAAGATCTGACGAAAACGGTGTAGGATATATCCATCTTTACTGACACCGGGCGGAAATGCTTGAATGAAATCCTTGGTCGTAACATGGCGTGCTTTGTAATAAGCATACACGCAACAGTAATGTCCGCACGTCGTGGCCGGTACCCCCTGTAAGGGAATGTTGTTGTAAGTCCAAACCGAGGAATGTAGGTTCAGGAAAGTTACGAATTCTGGATAGAAAGGATGAAATCCGTATGAATCGAAATATTCAGCCATATTGTTTTTGCCAAAATAGAAGGCCACCCAGTGTGTACCCTGGAAGTTGGAAGTGTCAGTGTTTGCGATTATCAAGGCAGGGGTAGGAAACGTCCGAGGTAAAAGATCTCTCGAGTAAACACCGTAGAAAATGTTCTTGGTGGAACAGTTTCGAGATAGAATCTCCCTGATCTGCGACGTTTTCATGCTGCCTATGTAAAATGAGAGTACAGTGTTCTGTTATTTTTATACTCTCAAGATGATATTCTTCTAATATTTGAGGGGACGGTTGCATGTCAACAGGTTTGGCAGACAGTACATCCAAAGAATCACTATTATAAATATCATCACAGGTTATCAGTTCGATGAGTTTTCCCATCTCACGTTACATATGTTTTCATATGTTTATAATAATATCTCTGTCTTTGGTCATTTCTATGAGTCCAGGGTAAAATCTGGAGTCTGGCAGTAGTGAAGCAAACGTGTGTCAACAGGTTTGGAAGCTGTCACTTTCGAAGAAACACTATTATGATTAATATCACGGGTTTTCCATTCGGGTGGTTTTTCCATCACAGGTAGTATAATGTCTACATCAGAACTGTCTCGATAACACTGCGAGCCAGAAACACGAGCACCCATATTTATAGACAATTTGGTCTCACTGATGGAGGATAACACTTCTGTCTTTTGTTATATCTACTGCACATTCGAATTCAGCATACAGAAGGCATGTTATATTTTCCGACAGCTGGGGAGAAAATTGCATCTCGGCTCCGATGATACCTTGTTCCTGGAGACTGGTGTGCGTGTCGTTTCCTGAAGAGTCAGGCGTTATGTCGAAAATCAGGAAAAAGGATCCGTTCTCGAACATTTTCCTTGTGATCTGGTATCCGTAATTGGCGTGGTGAATGCCTGTACCGGAAAATAGAGTTTGATAGGCACGTGTTATCAATCCGCCGTTTCCTCCTGTGGTGACCCGCAAGGGTTCGTAAGGTACGAGTTCTCCATTTTTCACAAGATGGAAAGAAGATAGATTAAAACTTCTAAAGTCGAACGGATTTTTCTTACAGTCTCCGAGAAAGCTGGCGGTGGATACCATAGCAAAAAGAACAACATTCGGAAAAGGACCTTGAAAAGCATTATCGATCGAAATCTGCTGCGTTCCGGCAACGTAAGAATAAGCTTTTATGACGCTTCTGGTGAACGGATAATGGGCAGGAGCGTAAGAGAGTGCTCTGTCTATGGCCAAACTGGTGGTAGGAGTAGGAATGATGTGATTTATTTCGAGAACAGTCTTTAAAATGTTTATTCTGGTGGTTGATGAAGTCTGATCTCCCCAGATGTAAAAAGCATCACGTGACCTGGCTAGATCGATACGTACTTCAACGCCGTTGATCAGGCTGGTGGAAAAAAATCTATGTGCAGTTTTCCCATAAGTTCGACTACGGCAGACACTTCCGTAGGCTTTCCGGTTGTCGGAACGTGCTGGAAAAAGTCTTTTCTGGCGGTAAAACCTTTGTTGTCGGCGGTGATTTCAGGTGTGTCCAAGTACCACAAGTCATTTGTGAGATGCGTGTTCGCAGCATCGCTACCGTAATTGATAATGCTTCGAAGATTGATTTATATGCGTAATTGTTATCGGCAACTGTTACAGCGATACCGTTGAGAGCCACTGTAACTTTTGAAAAAAGTGAATGGAGAGGATAATTTACGACCCCGCAGTTTTTTGTGAGGGCGTTGGAAGGTTCGGAAGCACTCATGGGAGACCCATCTTGATAGACCATCTGCGTTAGGAGACGAAGGTAGGCAGATGAAAGATCTAGAAAATCTGTTCCTGCCGGCGGAATGGCAGACTGAAGTATGTTCTGATTATCGATGGAAGCGATAGGCTTGTAGGCGACCGTGTAAGTTTTTTCGACATTTTGCTGAATAGGTTTCTTGCTGAAAAGATCGAACTGCGAGATCATGCAGGTGTTATTCTCCATCATTATCTAAAAATATCTTTTCCTGCCGCCTTCTGTTTAATTTTCCTTTTGCTTGTTGTCCTAGATTTTGTGGATGTTTTTCTCCGCTTTTTGGATGCGCTTTTTTTACGGATCGCAG
The DNA here is from genome assembly GCF_977018435.1 of Lepisma saccharinum. Classification (NCBI taxonomy): domain Eukaryota; kingdom Metazoa; phylum Arthropoda; class Insecta; order Zygentoma; family Lepismatidae; genus Lepisma; species Lepisma saccharinum. Next base: position 24,503 of record NW_028143339.1, read on the forward strand.
ATGTTCTAATACGGTTGGCTGAACGTTTTAACATCGACTGAGCAATTTTTGTTACAGGTTTTGTTCTTATACCGGAACCTACCAGAGTCGATTTTGCGTTGTGCTTTACTTTGAAGATTTTGACCCGCTTCACGTACACGTTGACGAACGATAGTTCTCGGAGTCTGTTGGCTTGTTGCAATATCGGTGATAATGTTAGCGCCTGTTTTTAAAGCTTCTTTACCGATTGCTTTTCCACCGCTCCAGAGTAGAGGTTTCACCATTCTAAAGAGTCCTGCGAAAAGTGAGCCCAATCCTCTCCCTTTTTGAATTCTAGTTGAACGGTAAATGGGTCCAATTCCCCCACGGATTTGATTACTGTAATATTCGGTCAGCGAATTCATGGTGATTCATTCGCTTTTCGGCATAGACTGAAAAAAATAAAGGCCTACTGTTTTTTAAAAGGACTTTGCATTTCTACGAAAATGTAAAACAGCAATTGTGGGTACGGAGCCGTTCCTCAAAGGCAGGAGATCTCCTTTTCTATCGTACATCGCAATTTCTATTGTTTCGAAAGAACCTTTATCCAGAGAAACGTCATGAATCAGATTGAAAGTATGATGGGCAACGGGTACAGTACAAGATGAATCTGTTTCCGAATACAGTTTTCGGGTAAGACGTAGAAGACGTAGCACTTCTCCTCCGACCAATGACGGTTTCACTAGATCGGAGTAAATGAATATATAGGGTTTTTTATCCACGACGTTGTTGGACACTGCGTGCGTAGAATAAATAGATTTCAATATGTCATATCGAAATTTAGCATAGTCATCAGTCTCGTCTTTGGGTGTAACAGTATTTATTGGAGCATCGTTAGATTCAGGCTTTGGAACCCCTATCAAGGACAGATGTTTGTACACAGCCTCTTTAAAGAAAAACCTGAGATGAGTAGGAACAGCGACGTTAGCAGGGTTTGTTTTCAGGAAATGAATAAAATCCTCTATTGTATATGTTGCTGCAGGAAAATAGAATGGTTGTTCGTTAATATAGAGTGTATTATCTGTAGAAACAGAAGATCCCGACGAGTCCCATTGCGGTTCCAACAAAAAATGCCAGTATTTATCGAGAACGGTCCTCCGTATTTCCAGGTCGTTGGGGAGGGATTCTTCGATGGAAGAGATCAGATCCTCAGCACTTGCATACGTCCAAACAGGAAAGGTTACCGTTCCAGAATCAGTTTCCAAAACATTGTCGTATAGAGTTCTGCTAATCCGACTTCCCACAATTCTGGTGACAGATCGATCCCTTTTGCAAGTTTTACGTTGAAATGGGTCAGCGTGTTGTCCGGAAAATAATTCTCCGATGCAGATGACGGAAGGTAAACATAGAAATTATCGTCCATTCTCGCCGAACACAAAGAATTCACTAAATCGTGGTGACGATATATTTTGATATAAATATGTTTTGGAAATTATTTTTCTGATAACTGTTTTACGGAGGATGCCTTGATCCACGAATCGAAACTAGGTGGATATCCGAGCCAGCGAACCAGGTATTCCAAATTTTTACCTTTTCCCCGGCTGTTCAAAATCTTATCAATTTTATACTCTTCGTCAGGATCGGAATAAAATTTTTGCAGTTCATGTTTGTAAAATGTACCTTTTACAGGTTCTTCATTTAAATCGTCTAATATGTATACAGGTACAGGTGATCGCTGAACAAGGGAATGGATTTTGAAAAGTTCTCGTGACCACGATTGTTCGTATCCCTTCTCGAAATGTCCTTTGACGACAGAGATTCGTACGAAATCACCAACATTCAGATCTGAGATGGCTGCGAAATATGTTTGTCAGGTTTGTCGAGTCGTTTCCACACGATGTAAATGTTTGACTCGTTTACATCTGGAGGCGCCATTCCTATGGAAGTGTGGATTGCTGTATTGTAACCTTCGAGAAGTTGCTGTAAAATACCTACGTAACGTCTTGTCTGTTTCGACGTGAAATATTTCCACATTCGTTCTTTCAATGTTCTGTTGAAACGTTCCACTACACTCGCTTTCACAGGATAATTTGAAGCTATCGAAAAATTTACATTTTCATTTTTTAAGAACTTTTGGAATGTAGAATTCGTGAATTCCGTTCCTTGGTCTGTCTGTAGTGTGACAGGTTTTCGCCTGCTTCGTTCGAAAATAGTTTTGAAAGCTTCGGTTACCGATTTTTTTTTTTTAGCGGTAATGCAAAGGCATATTCTGAGAATACATCGATCACTGTCAGAAGATATCTGTATCCATCGTTATGTTTTTGTATCGAAGTCATGTCGTTGAGATCAGCTTCCCAAAGCATGTCTATGTTCCACACATTGTAATGATTTCGGGGGAACCTTTTCCTCGCAGGTTTGTGGAGAGTGTACGTTTCCTGGTGCATCAGCCATTTTTGGCCGTATTGCGGGATATATTTTTATCCCGTACCACGTTCCATAAACGATCTACAGATGAGAATGAAGCATGGTGTCGGGGATCGTAATATATTTTGGTGAGGATTTTATCGTGTTTTAACTTAGGGACTCCCATGACTGATCTCTCTATCTACGGCTTTTTCTCAGAGGAACCAGCTTGTATGCGTCAGGTGTTCTCAGAAAAGGTGAAGTTTTTCTGGAAACACGGACAGCCACTTTCTTCTTCTTCTTCTTGTGTTTCTGTCGATGAGACGGTCCAGGGCTTTCCGTTGACGACGATGAGAAGTTCAACGTCTTTGGATCAGGAAGTGTTTTTTCCTGACGTTCGTCTATCAAATGTTGTGCCGTAGATTGGTACTCGTCGATGATATTTTGTAACTGATGACGTATTACGGGGTAACGTCTCTGCCAGGTTCGGAGGAAAGAACGTCGATCCTGGCGAAATAGTAGAAGAACCGTCGTTATCTTGAACAATAGGAATTTGTAATGGTTCTTTGGATTTTCAACTCAGCCATAAATACTCGTCCAGTTCCTTTCTGTAAAGACGCCATTTTTGATCGTGTTATATTTTTCATTTTTAGAATATCATTCATTTTTTATCCAGAACGGACAATTTTTGAGTTACAGACGAGTCGGAACCTCGAATACGTGCTAGCTGTTCCGGTGAAAGGACGATCATCTTTTTGTAGAAAGATGTCATTTCTCAATGAGGAATGAGAGTACCGAGAAGGTCCGATAACAAAGAATTTAGAAGTAAGGGTAGAAATCCACCTTTCTGCACAAGAAGTGTTCTTCGTTTTTTGATGTTTACTTTCGGTTTCACGAGATTGCATAAGACCGCCTTGTAAGGTGTCAGACGACGTTTTGTGGACGGTTTAATTTTCATGTTTCCTTTTAAAACGTTCAAACAGCATTCACTGATGAAACGAATTGTCTTTTTCGGAGCACTTTTCAATAATGATTTTCGGATTTTGGTAGGTGAATTTTTCAACCCGTGCAAGAAAGGTGAATCTTTCTTGAAAGACGACGTATGTCTATTCCTGTTAGAACGTGATTTGGTACGTGTCTTCCTCGTTCTCCTCATCTCGATGTTTTAAACATTCCTGAGAAAGATATGCAGTTGAGTAATTCTGGTTAAAATGTCTGTCTGATAACTTAAAGGATCCGGTGTTGACTGTGAAAGATCAATATACAAATAACTGAAAGGTTGAGTGGTAGCATCTATAGATTCTTAAAAATAACGAAATGCTTTACGTTCAGTGAAATGTCTCTGCAATTTTTCCCTTGATGAAAAAGATTCTGTGTTATGAACACCACCGAAATGTTTTTGTGATGACTGCCTTTTGTGAAAAGGTCGGCGACTTTTTCTCCTTGAGCAACCATCATAAGATCGTCCAGGATTATGAGAGTAGGGGTTTTTCCGTTCCACGACTGCCAATCGACGATACCTTTATGATATTGCACATCTCGAAGATTTTGTGGAATACTGTTCTCCTGATCGTAACACCATATAATTTTCTTCACGGTTCCTTCGACGAGATGAACAATGGAGTCGACCATATTTGTCACAAAAGTAGTTTTTCCGCTTCCTGATGCTCCGCAAACCATCATGGTGAAGGGATGGGAAAGTTTAGGAATCATGCTGAAGAAACGTCTTACAGATTCTGAAGAAAAATTAAGATCCGGCAGTCTGCAAACAAGTTTTATATCCTATCATCCCGAAGACGAATTCGAACTCTGGACCGCTACAGACATATTTTAGTCAGCACAGTATCCGAAAGGATACGATAAATGTTCATCGTCGAAACGTCGTTTCAACAGTACTGGCTGAAACAGCTTTTTTTTTTTTTTTTTTTCATATGTACTGATTACTTGGAACAGTTTTGTTCTTCTGATCCTGAAAATATTTTCGACCATAACTTCAGGTTGCTCATTGTTTATCATGTCGCACATGGTATCAAAATTGACCAATTCCGATGTAAAGATATTCAATGTGATTCCTTTCACTTTACAGATATACTGCGGTTCGGAGAACGGTTTTGTTATTTTCATGCTGTAACTTTTCGGTCCCGTTGAAACAAACTGTTCACAAACTGCATCGGGCCCGAAATCTGTCAATTCATCCGTGAGTTCTCCTAGTGCGTCACCTGTCTGGGGATGATATTCCATTTCAGGACTATGTACGTAAATTACAGAATCTGTATCACAATAACATATCCTGTCACCCAACTTTTCGAGGAGTTCGTACAGTTTCAGACGAGCATGGCATGTTGTGAAGGCTGCGATAGGAACATTTACTTTCCTGTTCAGACTGACGGCCTCTTCAACATATTTCCAGTTCACTAAAACGATGTCCTGATGAACACGACTCCTCCGATCACTATATTGGGGTCCGTCATTTTATCGAGAAAATCTTTCGATTCCTTGATTATAATTGTTTGGGAAAGATTGTCCCGTGGACAGAATTTACCCCATAGAGAATTAAGGCAGAGTTTAGCCAGAGTACGTTTTCCAGGATTAACTTCGATACTGTTTTTTTTTAACAGAATACCCTCCTTATCGAAATATTCCTGTATGTACTTCTTCTTATCCTCTTCATTCTGACACCATGAAGGCCATCCGTTAGCTTCCTGCTTTATTTTCAAGAAGGTGTTGATATATCCTGCAAAGAGTCCTCCAGTTTTTTTGACAGGGTCGTAATAATAATAATAATAATAATAATAATAATCCGTTGCGCAACAGCCCATGAAGGGCCTAGGCATACCTACCGACTGCCGATCTCCCTCCCACGCTTTCCTTCGTCACCTCTAAGCGTGGAGATCTTCAACCAGTATTGGGATAGTCGGGGGGTCAGCCCGACGTATCCCCAGCCGTTATAGTAGGTCTTCTCGACCGGATTACGCTCACTCACTCGGAGCTCCCCAATTTCCTCACGATGGTGGGTTGCCACCGGCCCTATACGCAGGCCGAATAAATTCCGACCAGAGCCGGATTCGAACCTACGCCGTCCCGCAGCGAACGATCTCAAGACGAGTGAACGCCTTAACCCGCTCGACTAATGGATGTTTGATATTTCCACACTTCCGACACCGCCAGCACTCTGTAGCCTAAACTGCAAGCTTTACGCACCTCAGCAATGACCCAAGTCCCCGAAAGTGCGCGTTGTTCATCGGAATAGCTGCATGTACCTTCAAATTTTAATCCAATAGCACGTTCCTTACACAATGCAAACATCAGTTTTCCATGCATTTTTGTAGGTAAAACAGGATGTAAAAGGGCTTTTGGCGGCAGAATAGTACATTTTATGAGTCCCTCCATGTTCAGCACCTCATTTACCGAAGGAATAGAAGTTCCTAGAAATATGGTAGGATGTCCGACACGATATGCACAGTATTTGTTTACATAAGGGTACAAACTTGTAAAATCGTTGTACTGTAATTTCTCATTTTCCTTGATCTTGTAATAAGTCCTGATTGTTTCAACTCTCCCTCCGTACAAGGCGTCTCGCGGATTTAAAGGAATGCACCAAACGATAGGATGTGTAGATAGATATCTATCGATTTCAGGATCGGCTTTCAATACTTTGTTGAAATTGCATTCCCACATTGTGACAACATGGTATCCTTCAGAACGTAGAGTCAAAAGTTTACGACACGTTGTCTCGTACCTGAAGGCCGCAGTGTTCAACATGTCACTATGTTTATCACTGTTACTATCCTGAACGGTTTCATCTTCTTCGTCACCTTTCGGATACATATCCCTGTTAATTGATATGCAGCGTTGACAACCATGCCAGTAGCATCCAAGCGCCTCGTACACCGTCTGCGTCTCCTCGTGATAGCCGTCCACTCTGTAACGCCCTCCTATGACATATTTTTCACAAGTACGTCCGCCGTGAAGAAGTATTACATCATTTTGTTCTTCCACGTAGGTTAACCATTTCAATGCGAACTTGGACATCTGATCTGCATGATGGTAACCTTTTTGGGTATTATTCCTATAGTGTTAGCCGGCATAAATTTCTGCCTGTAAATTAGTGAACAGGCAGATGCTATTGTGAGACAATCCTTGAAAATGTCTATGTCTATGTCTAAGAAATTCTGTCTCAGCTTCAAACATCCTTGTCTCAACAGGGTAACATCCTTGATCCAGTATTGGAGAAGTTGGTTTTTGTTGTTGAAAGGTATATTTTTGCTGCATTCAATGTCATACCAAGACATAAAACGGTGCTGATCTTCAACTGTTTTCATATATTCATAGCCGTATGCAGAAGGGGAGGCATCGGTCCTATGTAATTTCTGTTCTTGTAGGTGTTCCACAGATGCGGATAATATCCTTTCTGAACAGGCAAACCGAAAAGTTTGGAAAATCCTGCAAGATTTGTTTGAACGTAGTTGAGACTGTCCACAAAATGAAGATTCTGGTATGACATACTGATGATTTTGGTACCGTCTAAGATGACACGAGGTTTCATTTCTCTTTCCAACATTCTCCGTAGCAGAAATGTGCAATCGTAGCCTCGTGCATTGTGTGCATAGATGGTTATGTTGGAAAACTTGTGCTGCAATTCGAGATAGGACAGAAATGTGTCTACAGGGTCATCCCAGAATATAAACTCTCTGGTTCCGCAAACAGAACAGGGAACTGTTAAATCCTCCTTCTTGTAACACGAGTGACAGGCTGTCTGTACTACAATAAGACTCGGAACATGAAGAAACGCTTTTTCTTTCTCAGAGTAAGGAATGTCTGTATAACATTCAAAATCGTAGAATATATACAGAAATTTCGAATTCAGTTTAGATTTCGGTACAGCCATGTGACAGAAATGATTTATAGGTTTCACACAGTTACATACAGTACAGTACTTCATATTACATTTATGCACTTTTTCATATGTATTGTGTGTTAGAATCATTCTGAAACATCGTGGACACTGTTGGATTTCACTACAGACTGTACCGTTTCGGAATGGTGTAGAGACATGATTTGTGAAGCAGTTCTCATTTTTGAAAATTCTGTGACATGTCTGGCATATTCTGCGAACACCCTGTTCAGGCACACACGGTGGAGTTGAACGGCACATAGAACATAATTGTTTACACAGATGGTTATGAACTTTTTGAAATATGAGTTCGTTACACCCGCGACATTCTTGTTTTGCCGCAAATGCTCCAACACGGTTCACTATCACATCATAATGCTGTCTGCGGTTATCATAGAGAAGGTATATAAATTTGGAAGCATTTTCAACCAGTCCTTCAAACAAAACATTTTTCACATCACGAAGATTGTTGTATACAACAATTTTATATTCTGGAAGAATTTGCTGAAATTTTCTCAGTTCAGGAATCCCACTTCCGGCACATGCATTGTTTGTGAGATCTACATCTGCCTTGCGCATAAGTTCGAAAATAGGTTTCAGAAGATGTGAATAGGACGGATCATTATCAGCATGGGCTTTCCCTATGACCAGAGCTTCAGCTAAACAGAGTGTTTTTTTTCTATTCGGCACACCGACGACACTTCTTTTTTGCGTGCTTAACATGTAATTAGGTAAACAATATGTTCGTTTACCACCACCTCCGACAGGTATGTCGACATGGTCGGCTCGCAAAATTAAACGGTCTGTAGCCGTGAATGTTTTCGAACTCTGCAATATTCCATACATAATGTTCCACACCATATCACTGTGTAACTGGTCACTTCTGTGCCACCCGATATAAATATCTTTCACGGTTGGGTCAGATATGTTAGACAGAGTTAAACCTATCTTGTCTTCATCTTTGGTGTTTTTCTTAACATAGGTGAGAAGATTTTCAACACCTTCACGGATCCATGTGTGAGGATCAACATTTTCTGGAGGGTGCGAGAAACTGATTTCCACACGACGTCCTTTGGAACGGAATTTGGGATATTCACGTTCTTGAATGTTATGTAATATTAAATTCCCTATTTGTTCACGAGACACTGTATCACATTTTCTTTTCTTACCTTTTCTATCTGATGCAGAAACACTCTGGGATGACTGTTCTGCTGAAGGTAAGGGATCCGGTCTCCATGACGGTCCTGGCACAGGTTCCAAGCCTGATCCAGGTGCAACGTTCCTTGAAGGTCCTGGTGATGTAACAGGGTCAAATACGGTTGTCTGCTTCTCCTCGGTAGCTCGGGATACAGGATCGGGTGTTGATGAAGGACCTGGTGATTCTTCGGAAATACCTGTCCATCCTTCTCCATAAAGATCGGGCACGGATGTTGTCACTGTCCGTAGTAACCGGTCATACTTCTCGACCAAGGAGATTCTTTCTCCTGCGATGATTTTTTGCGCAATTTGCACCAACACTTCCCGTAACTGTCTAGGTATTGTGTAACATCCATCACGATATATCAATAACAGATCGTCAGCAGATAACTATACGTCCATGATCGTACGATGTCTGTGTCACGAAGACTGTCATGTGGAGAGAACACCGTACTTTATATACGCAAGCATACCAAAGCAGTTATTTCCGTTCCTAACGGTTCTGCTGTCTGATCTGTAAACTCTCCGGAAATCTGTAACAGTCCTCTGCTAACAGTCTTCGCCTTTTCTGGCTGATATGAATGCTCATGTAAAATTCTCGGAAAAGCTAACTGTCTTCACCAGATGTTTTCCTGGCTGATATCAAACCCATGTAAAATTCTCGGAAATAGCTAACTGTCCTCACCAGATGTTTTCCTGACAGCTATGAAACCATCTAAAATTCTCGGAACTACTTAACACTCCAATAAATCCCCGAGCCATCCCTAACTGTTCTACTTTATTCCGAGTCCAACACACTATCAATCATCCTCCAAGCAAAGGTGGCGACCCCCATTGTCACACCAGCATCAGAAACTGAGATGACTCCTAATTCTATAATATTACGTAGTAACCGTCGGTGATTTTTACTGGCACCTATCTGTTGTAGGTAAATTGAAAAACTCGAAAAACATGTCCGGAAAATTTCGAAGGGCCGTCCAGCCGACCCTAATTGGACTAGAGTGAAGGCAATTGTAGATTCGGAATCTGTACGTCAACACCTTTAAATAGAGTATATGGACGGGGGTCTACGGTCAAAATAAAAACCAAGATGGCGGCATCCATTGTCATGACGAGCTGAGATGACAAATAATTGTATAATATTACGTAGTAACCGTCGGTGATGTTTACTTGCACCTATTTGTTGTAGGTAAATTGAAAAACTCGAAAAACATATCCGGACAATTTCGAAGGGCCGTCCAGTCGGCCCTAATTGAACTAGAGTGAAGGAAATTGTAGATTCGGAATCTGTACGTTAACACCTTTCCATAGAGTATATGGAAGGGGGTCTACGGTCAAAATAACAAAAACCAACATGGCGGCCAAGATGTCGGCCCCCATTGTCATCACGAGCTGAGATGACAATTAATTGTATAATATTACGTAGTAACCGTCGGTGATTTTTACTGGCACCTATTTGTTGTAGGTAAATTGAAACATTCGAAAAACCTGTCAGGAAAATTTCGAAGGGGCGTCCAGCCGGCCCTAATTGAACCAGAGTGAAGGCAATTGTAGATTCGGAATCTGTACGTCAAGAGTATATGGAAGGGGTCTACGATCTGAAATAGAGAAACCTAACATGACGGCCCTATTGTCCGGCCCTGTGTGATCTAACATAAAATTGATTTGCCATATCTGTGCATTTTCAAAGGGGCGACTCCGACCCTGTTTGGCCCCGGGAAGAAATAATAGAAACAACTCTGCATTTTCAAAGGGGTTCGACTCCCCCCTGTGTGTCCTAAAAAAACTGATTGCTTTAATTCTGTATTTTCAACGAGTCCACTCAAACCCTGTAAAAACGGATTTGTCATATGTGTAGGTCGACTCTGATTCTGTTTATTTAAGAAACAAACGCAATTACAATAACGCTACATTTTCAACATCATCTATTTCACGATGTTCTTTCTCAGAGGTTCTGTGAGGACCTAACAAGGAAGTTGGTTTTGCAATTATATCTCCATACTTTTATTATCTGTCTGGATGAAACAAGGAAGTACTATGTACGTAACGTTATCAGAGTCGACCGGATGCAACAAGGAACTACTGTGAAACTCATCTCAGAACTGCAGACCTCAGTCCCGCAATTTCCTCCTTGTAAATCTGTCATGATGTAATAAAGAACTCCTGTCACCGAACTTTAATCTCTTCAACAGATTTCCCTGTAACAAGCTTGCTAATGACTTAAGCGTGTAAGGAAGTCTGCAGAACTTCTGAAACAGATTTTCCTCCACTCATTCTGTTACTTCGTGTTTGGTCAAGCAGAACGTGCAATGGCTGATGCAAATTTGGTAAGTACCTATTTCATATTCATATTAAAAATAACATATTTTCTGTATACACCTTATATTTTTATTACAAGAAACTATTATACATATTTTATTATACCCATTTAATGCAATACCAATCAATGTAGACGTTACATGTACAATCTCGGATTCGATTCCCGATGGAAACCTATGGTTCTGTGCATAAAGTAAATTTAAAATCAGATAGATTGTTTAATTAAATCTGTGATTGAAGTCCACTTTATGCACAGTAACACTAATCGTAACTGGACCTACAGTTTAAAGTGGAATCCGAACCACCGTGCCATGTGCCTCCATAGAGTATCGATCCGGCAGCCTTGATTACAAGCCGACGACGTTACCACTGTGTACATATCGGTGTACATATTTTATTGCTACCATTCGAAATTATACATTCCTTATTTTAAAATTCTTAATGCGTACCTTCTCTTCTACCGCTCCGACTGTGGGAACAAGGTCCCACAACTGAACGAAACGTGTTAGTTTATTAGTAATATTAGTAATGTTTATTCGTTCAGTTTTCTTTTTTTAATAAGATCCATCATTTTCTCTTCCATTTTCTTCTCAGCTCCCCCCATTTTATCCTTCTATATTTTCTCTTTTCTCACACCCTTGAACACTTCCAGTAATTCAAAACATACCCGAAGTGATAAATGAGAAGGTATGTATTGTGCTTTTTTCACATTTTCTATAAAATCCCCAAATACGGGTGTATTTTCTTCCTTCTCGATTATATACGCAAACATTTTAACCAACATATCTATTTTGACCTCCATGTCGCGGCATACTTCCTCCAAATTTTTCATCGGCTTTTCGGATAGTCCATTTTCTTCACAGAAATTTACATAGCAAGCAATCTTTTTTCAACTTTACAGGCATGAATCTTGCTCCACATATTTCTTCGTTCTTCGGAACAAGTTTCATCCTTCAGGTCTCCGTGAAGCAGGTTAAAATTGAATGGTAAACATGCCATCTGAAAATAGAGGACAAAATGTGTTATTTTCTCGATAGACACACATACATTCTATGTTTATATAATTATAAATTTTTCACGGCAAAACGGGATGGCTATATTTGCAGCCTTCATTGAATACCAGGCTAGCACAGATGCTGAGACGGACAGGCTCGACTTTCTTCAAATATCTACTAGATTCCAGGAGAAACTCAAACATGCGGAGCAGGACCAGCGAGCATTCTTTGCCGAGTTTGGGGAGCAAATGGCTACCTTTCTCGAAAGAGCTGCTGCTCAGGTGCAGCAGACATTCACTCGAAACAACCAGGCTAGGCAAACGTTCGCCACACAAGTTCAAGAACAGCAACAAAGGTAATTATCGACATTATTTTTTACATATATAATACATGATTTAAAATTATTATCTACCAACACTACTAATTCCGTAGATTTCTCTTTTCAGAATTATATGTAAATATAATGTACTAAAATCTTAATTGTTACTTTTTTTTCAGAATACGCAACAGAGAAATCGAAAGAGTCAACAGACTTCGGAACTTGTTACCACCCGACGTTCTTCGAGATGGGGTTAGACGGCCTGCTCGTTCTCCGTCTCCGGAGGAGGATGAGCAAGAGGTAAGGGCTGAGGAGGAGGAGGAGGAGGAGGCTGAGGAGTGAGGAGCTACCGAACCGTCATGTATTGACGGATGCTAATAAAACATATATAAAAAGCACAGGTAATATATTATCTCTCACCTGTTAAGTTGCCTCGTTTTCAGCTTCCGACGTGTCAGTCTCCTCTATTATTTCGGGGAACTCACGATGGGGGCCTGTGCCTCTCGAAAACTGCTCTTCAACTTTATGGACACTGGAAATGAAAGCATATTTTGACCTTAGATCGTTACGCCGTAATGGGTTGTAACAATAGTCGGCTAACTCTTCTAAATCTAATCCAGTACTTTTACTCCTAATGTATCGCTTACCGACTCCTGTAGGGGTACACTACTGTTAAACCACTGAAATATTTCACCCAGTGATAACATAGACTCCCGATATTGTTTTCTAAATATCTGCATCAGGGTTGAAACATTACTATAATCCACTATCATGTATTTTTTTGTGACACCCTACTCGGTACAGCAGGGGAATCTCCTCACTCAATAAATGTTCCAAATTTTCGTACCGTGTCAATTCGACAGCGCCACGCCCACAATTTAAACTCTCATTCGTCATCATGATATATTTTGTAACCAGACAACGTGGAGGAACATGCAGATCGGATATATCTACATGCTCCGAATTTAGTTCCGATTCTGTCTCCATACAGACGCTTTTGAGGAAATTCCCGACACTACAGTAAAAGGTCCTGCATTATATCCGTGAGATGCTATCTCACCGGCTACACGATTGCTCCACACATGGTACGACAAATGACTTTTACCAATCATGGAAATGTCAACCTAAGGAACATGCACTATTGGTCGGTGACAAATCCACATTGGCTTCGCCAAGTGGAACGCCAGCGCCCATGGAGTGGGACACTGAATGCTGACCGATACATACAGTATTTACAACACGAACTGCCTGTACTATTGGAGGACATACCACTTCAGACAAGGAGGGAAATGTGGTACCAACATGATGGGTGCCCAGCTCACAGTGCAAGACGCGCTACAGCATGTGTGGAAAATACATTTCCAAATCGTTGGATTGGACGTGGAGGGCCTGTCAAATGGCCGGATTGTTCCCCAGATTTGACACCGTCAGATTTTTTCCTGTGGGGAAAGCTGAAGGACATTGTCTACCGGGATGTGCCCACAACTCCAGAGGATATGCAACACCGCATTACTGCGGCCTGTAGGGATATTCCCTACGAGATGTGCGATGATCTTTGCGTGGGCGCCTCGTTGCCTGTATCGCAGCTGACGGCCACCACTTTGAACACACACTTTGACAGGTTTTCGCTTCTTACGCAGTGGTTCTTCGACATACTGTCATGGTCATTTTCATTATGCTGTAACACTGTCAAATACATGGTGCTGACGATGTCTACTGTATTTTTTCTTCCTTTAACACGTTCTGTCTTCATCTGGTCCAATGGCTTCCGACATCTCATACTTGTACATGTCGTGGTACTGACGGTCAAGTGGGCCACTTGTTAGTTTGTTTACATATTTTCACATGGCCATATCTTCGTTCCTATGTGCAGTAGATGTATGAGACCAACGACGTTGTGTTTCTCTGCGTGTGCTCTTTTATATTATGCATGTTATTGTGTATCGTTCCATTTAAAAAAGTATGACTTTGCTCCAGATGCCCCATTTGTCGATATTTTTCGACCCACCCCATACCTCCGATTTACGAGCCCCATTTGATATTATTGTTTCCCGCAAACCTCACATCGCTACTGTTTCTGGTTTCTTCGCTATTTCAGGTGGTACTTTTAGGTGCCTCACGTGGTATATATATATATATATATATATATAAATAAAATTGTATTTAGAATTTAGTTTTATGTGTATACATATACTCATTAATTGTATCGTTACAGTTCTTACTTGACTTGAAATTGTCCACACGCTTTTCTTTCATCTTTCTTACTTATTTACTATTATTATTATTATTATTATTATTTATTTTTTCTTTTGCTTCTTTTTTTCTTATTGGATATATATACCTTTTGTAACTGTAGACTGTATTCTGACAAGGGTTAGGTGGGAGAACAGCGTACGCTGAACCTCGCCCGCTCAATAAAGATATATTATTATTATTATATTTACAGTGATTGTGGGACAACCTTTGTTGGGGCTAATAGAAAGTTAAAGGAATTCATGAGACTTGCAAAACAACCTAATCACAATGAAGCAATTTCAAGTGCACTAAACACTAAGCTTAGGTATCCAGTGGCATTTTAATGTTCCTCGTAATCATAGGCGTAGTTTTGCCGGTCCGCTTGGGGAAGGGGGGGGGGGGGGTGGCTAGCTGGGGCTAACTTTATTCATGCTTTTATCCATTACAAAAATATTCACAGGTATTCTCCTTGGGAGACAAGTGATTCTCACATAATTTCATCCAAAGGAAATGGAATTGATAGAAGGAATAAATACGGTATTATAGATGGTTGCAGATTTATTAAGGAACACATTTTTTCTTTAGGATAAAGAAGGTATGATTTTAATATGTCATAATTTTAATGGTTAATCCTGTGTTCATGGTAATGAGCTAATTATAATGCTGCAAGGCATTTAAAAGCACGATCTACATAGGTAATGGAACAGTAAAAATTTAAATTTCCTTAATTTATATACAACGAAACCTCACATTTTCCTAATTTTACTACAACTGAGAACAACTTGTCACTAGATTCGTGAAAAAACTTTAAGATATCAAACCAATTACGTATCTACTCGTCTAAAACTTCAATAGAGGTGCACTGTTTTTTGCACATCTGTATAAATCCCTGATTTTTTTTGTCGGGAAATTAAAATTTTCCTTTCTGTGTTTAACAGCACTGGCATACACAGGACTGGGGGTGGGGTGGAGCTACAGCCCCTTCCGAAATCGTGAGAAAGTCAACATTTTCAAATAAAAGCAGTAAAGAACTCGAAGGAAAAAGAGAGTGGTAAATGCAAACCCCCTTTAAAATGACCCCCGATCGCCATTTTAAGAATGGAAAGTTCTAAATATATACATAATATCTCACTGTATATGCTGCACCCCTTGAAATCTTTCCAGTTTTACAATTCCAGCCTGAAAAAAAATCCTTTGAACGTCACTTATCACCATACTGCACAGAAAGCCCATATGCTGAACAACAGATTTATTTCACAAAATGAAAGAAGAAGCAAACATAGTACACGAATACTACAGCTTTACGGAGTACTAACAGCCAGCCCCCTTCGAAACACGGATTGCAAACAAACATCGTACATCACAGTCTGTACAGCAAGTGTCTGACGTGAATCACTCGACCCCGCCGGTCAGCTGATGCCACTTGGCAGTGCTGCCCTCACACAATGGCGGAATTTACAGGTACTACACACATTATGGTCATATCTCCCCCTCCCTGGAGAGAATAATTTTTGACATAGGAAAAAATTATTTACAATACACAAAATATACAAGAAAATATAACATGTTTAGTCCAAAGTTCAAAATAAATATTTGAATAAACAAAAATCAACTTAAATTTATATCCGGTTCCACACTTCAGGATATTTGTTCTTAAATTCATCCAAATAAAATTTCCTTCTTTCTACACTACAATTCCATTTTTTCAAGTTTTCAACATGATGGTTTTCTGTTACTTTTCCTTTACTTAATTCAATTAAAGTAAATACACCTTTTCTGAGTTCCTTAAAAACATAATATGGACCTTCATATACATTACAATATTTTCTAATCCTCTTGTCAACAAGACTACTGAGATAATGTGTTTTGAGAAATACCAAATCATGAATTTTGATCTCATCTTAATTGTGTTACATTATGTCTCAAGTTTCTCATTTTTCTCTTATTTATATCCTGCAAAGTGTCTGAAAAATGTTTATCATCAGAAATTCTTTTCTTCTGTCTTGGGAATATTAAAATAATTTACTACACTGGCATCTAACTTACGATTGAACATTAATTCCACTGGTGCATATCCTAAATTGGAATGGACACTATGATTGATTAAATGAACAATAAGATCTATATATTTTGGCCAGTCATCCTGACTTTCTGAACAACACATACACATCATTCTATTCAATTCTGCATGTACCTTTCTACTAAATTAGAACTTGCATGATAATTTGGAGTAGACATTACTTTAATACCTAGAGAACTTAATGTATCCACATATTTCTTTGAATGGAATGTTGTAGCATTATCAGAAACAATACCATCTGGAATACCCATATGTCTGATGCATGCTTCTTTCAACCATCTTAAAATACTATCTGTATTACAATTACGAATAGGATAAACAAAAAGATATCTTGTTTTTAAATCTTGAATTGTCAACAAATATATCTTGCCACACTTGCTCCTGACAAGTGGCCCTTGCACGTCAAAAAATAAAATAACACCATTCGAAGAAGAATCGTGAAATGAAAATACATTTTTGAATGGATGTCTGTCAGCTTTGGTTCTTAGACATACCTCTCAATTCTTAACATATTTCTGGACAACGTTTCTCATTGCAGACAAATAAAATATTTTAGTCATTCCTCTGAGCATTTTGTCTGCTCCAAAATGACCCATGTTGTCATGATATGACCTTAAAAGTATTGGAACTAAAGATATAGGTATACACAACTTATAATGATTAATGAAATGAAAATCACGATAAAACAAAATTCCATCCTGTAACTTAAAATACTTTTTCCAGTTTCTTGATCAAGGTTCTAAAGTACCTATAATTTTGTTTCCAGATAAATAATCAATGATTGGTTTAAAAATCAAATCTTTCTTTTGTTCATCTATAACAACTTCTTTTGGTATATTAATAACATCATTCCTTAATAAATCTACTACATTTACATGCAAGTATTGAGTACTTTGATCTGGAAAATTTCTAGAAAGAAAATCCGCTAACAAATTATCTTTTCCTCTGCAGTACTCTACTTGAAAGTCATAATTTTGGAGTTGTAAAGACCATCGCAAAAAACGCGAATTCCAATTTTTTGCATGTCGAAGCCAGATTAGGCAACGATGATCACATACAATAGTAAATCTGTTACCTAGGAGATATTCCTTGCATTTATCAATACAAAAAAGAATACTAAGGCATTCAAATTCACTAATTGTATAGCGTGACTCATAATCCTTAAGAGTTCTACTCATGTATGATATTACATGCTTTTCACCATTAATAATTTGGTATAAGTTACCACCATGAAAAACAGAAGATGAATCTGTTTGAATGTAAAATATGTTTTCAAAGTCTGGATGATAAACCTTGACATCCTGTTGCTTCTTTTAACAAATCGAAAATAGATTGTTCTTTGTTTCCCCAGTGCTATTTCTTCCCTTTTTTCAGCAACTCCTACAAAGGTGAACATAAATTTGAAATATTAGGAATAAACTTCCTTAACCAAGTAAAACATCCAATGATTTTTGAAGACTTTTAAAATCTTTAGGAGGTTGTAATTCCACTATTGCCTTAACTCTATCAGGATTCATACTGATACCATCTTTATCTATGATATGTCCTAAATACAATAGTTTCTCTTTGCAGAAAAATGTCTTTTTCAACTTTATGGTCATTCCAGCCTGCCTAAGCTTTTAAAATACTTCTCTCAGATCTTGCAAATGTTTTTTCAAAACTTTCACTACGTATACACAAATCATCTACATATATGATAACAGAGTCACTTAAAGTGTCAATTAAAACTTTAGACATAGCCATTGTAAAAGCTTGGACACCGTTACATGTACCAAAAACCAATATCTTGAAATGAAATTATTTTCCTTCAAAAGCAAACGCCGTGGAAGGCCTAGACTTTTCTGTAAGAAGTATCTGATGAAATCCAGCGGACATGTCTATGACTGAAACATAAGGTTTATTCTTAAATCCTCTTAAAGCAAGTTCAATATTTATTGGACGTAATTGGATAGGCAAATTCATGTTTTTTGTACTGAATTTCTCTTCTTCTATCATCAAGTCATTATAAGCCTAAAGTCTGTACACACTCTTATGGCTCCAGAAGATTTAGGTACTACAACTAATTGATTTAAATTTGGAGATTCACAAATTTCAATTATATCCCATTCTAACAATTTTTCAGTATAATCTCTCACATACTTTCTATATTGGTAAGGAATAGGGTAAGGCTTAGTTACTAATAGTTCTTGAGTATCTAGTTCAATGTTATGTTCATATACACATTACACACACCTGGTTTTTCATCAAATAAATCTTTAAACTCTACAACCAAATTAAACAATTGCTTCTTTTCTTCTATTGACAATATTTCTGCTGATCTTCCTTGTTTCTCAAATCTGTAGTATTGGCAACCATTTCTGATACATTTTTATTTAATCCAACATTCAAACATTCTTGAAATATACCATCTACTTCTTCAGATACACATGGTAAAAGCTTAATCAACTTATTACCTTGAGCCGTCTTGAATAACAATTCATTACATGAAAAATCAATATTGGCTCCCATATTGTATAAGAAGCCTAAACCTAATAAAATTCCAACATTTAGGTTTTTTACCACTACAAATTCTATTTAAATATCTTCTCCATCAAAACTTAGATTGACAATGATCTTGCATAATACCTTTTGTTGTTTCTTGCCAGAATAATCTACAAGTATTATGTCTGTTACTGGTTGTAAAATTGTTAGTGTAACTTCTTGAGTAATCACTTTCCATTTATCTGCAGAGAGTAACGAAAGTTCACTACAAGAGCCTACGAGGCATTTATAATCTAAGCCATTAATTTCACAATTAATGAAGCATGTACCTTTTATTTTTTGTCTAACATTAATAGACAAATTCATGTTTTTTGTACTGAATTTCTCTTCTTCTATCATCAAGTCATTATAAAAGTCAACATCTACTTGGCAAATATGTACAAAAAAGTTAAGCTTAGGTCTTTTAAGTGTCCCTTGCACGTCAAAAAATAAAACAACACCATTTGAAGAAGAAGCATGAAATGAAAATACATTTTTAAATGTATGTCTGTCAGCTTTGGTTCCTTGACATACCTCACAATTCTTAACATATTTCTGCACATATTTTCTCATTGCAGACCAATAAAATATTTTATTCATTCTTCTTAGCATTTTGTCTGCTCCAAAATGACCCATGTTGTCATGATATGATCTTAAAAGTATTAGAACTAAAGATATAGGTATACACAACTTATAATGATTAATGAAATGAATATCACGATGCAACAAAATTCCATCTTGTAACTTATTATACTTTTTCCAGTTTCTTGATTTAGGCTCTTAAGTACCTATAGTTATGGTTCCAGATAAATAATCAATGATTGGTTTAAAAATCAAATCTTTCTTTTGTTCATCCATAACAACTTCTTTTGGTATATTAATAACATCATTCCTTAAAAAATCTACTACATTTACATGCAAGTATTGAGTACTTTGATCTTGAAAATTTCTAGAAAGAAAATCCGCTAACAAATTATGTTTTCCTCTGCAGTACTCCACTTGAAAGTCATAATTTTGTAGTTGTAAAGACCATCGCAAAAGATGTAAATTCCAATTTTTTGCATGTCGAAGCCAGATTAGGCAACGATGATAACATACAATAGTAAATCTGTTACCTAGGAGATATTCCTTGCATTTATCAATACAAAAAAGAATACTAAGGCATTCTAATTCACTAATTGTATAGCGTGACTCATAATCCTTAAGAGTTCTACTCATGTATGATACAACAAAATTCCATCTTGTAACTTAAAACACATTTTCCAGTTTCTTGATCTAGGCTCTAAACTAACTATAGTTATGGTTCCAGATAAATAATCAATGATTGGTTTAAAAATCAAATCTTTCTATTGTTCATCCATAACAACTTCTTTTGGTATTTTAATAACATCATTCCTTAATAAATCTACTACAATTACATGCAAGTATTGAGTACTTTGATCTCGAAAATTCCTAGAAAGAAAACCCACTAACAAATTATCTTTTCCTCTGCAGTACTCCACTTGAAAGTCATAATTTTGGAGTTGTAAAGAACATCGCAAAAATCGCGAATTCCAATTTTTTGCATGTCGAAGCCAGATTAGGCAACGATGATCACATACAATAGTAAATCTGTTACCTAGGAGATATTCATTGCATTTATCAATACAAAAAAGAATACTAAGGCATTCTAATTCACTAATTGTATAGCGTGACTCATAATCCTTAAGAGTTCTACTCATGTATGATATTACATGTTTTTCACCATTAATAATTTGGTATAAGTAACCACGATGACCAACAGAAGATGAATCTGTTTGAATGTAAAATATGTTTTCAAAGTCTGGATGATAAACCTTGACATCCTGTTGCTTCTTTTAACAAATCGAAAATAGATTGTTCTTTGTCTCCCCAGTGCTATTTCTTCCCTTTTTTCAGCAACTCCTACAAAGGTGAACATAAATTTGAAATATTATGAATAAACTTCCTTAACCAAGTAAAACATCCAATGATTTTTGAAGACTTTTAACATCTTTAGGAGGTTGTAATTCCACTATTGCCTTAACTCTATCAGGATTCATACTGATACCATCTTTATCTATGATATGTCCTAAATACAATAGTTTCTCCTTGCAGAAAAATGTCTTTTTCAACTTTATGATCATTCCAGCCTGCCTAAGCTTTTTAAATACTTCTCTCAGATCTTGCAAATGTTTTTCAAAACTTTCACTACGTATACACAAATCATCTACATATATGATAACAGAGTCACTTAAAGTGTCAATTAAAACTTTAGACATAGCCATTGTAAAAGCTTGGACACCGTTACATGTACCAAAAACCAATATCTTGAAATGAAATTATTTTCCTTCAAAAGCAAACGCCGTGGAAGGCCTAGACTTTTCTGTAAGAAGTATCTAATGAAATCCAGCGGACATGTCTATGACTGAAACATAAGGTTTATTCTTAAATCCTCTTAAAGCAAGTTCGATATTTATTGGACGTAACTGGCTGTTTTTTTATGTAAGTTTATAAGCCTAAAGTCTGTACACACTCTTATACCTCCAGAAGATTTAGGTACTACAACTAAGTGATTTAAATATGGAGATTCACAAAATTCAATTATATCCCATGCTAACAATTTTTCAATATAATTTCTTACATACTTTCTATATTGGTAAGGAATAGGGTAAGGTTTAGTTGCTAATGGTTCTTGAGTATCTAGTTCAATGTTATGTTCATATACATTACACACACCTGGTTTTTCATCAAATAAATCTTTAAACTCTACAACCAATTTCAACAATTGCTTCTTTTCTTCAATTGACAAGATTTCTGCCTGGTCTACCTTGTTTCTCAAATCTGTAGTATTGGCAACCATTTCTGATACATTTTTATTTAATCCAACATTCAAACATTCTTGAAATAGACCATCTACTTCTTGAGATACACATGGTAAAAGCTTAATCAACTTATTACCTTGAGCCGTCTTCAATAACAATTCATTACATCAAAAATCAATATTGGCTCCTATATACAAAATGCTCAGAAGAATGAATATAATATTTTATTGGTCTGCAATGAGAAAATATGTGCAGAAATATGTTAAGAATTGTGAGTTATGTCAAAGAACCAAAGCTGACAGACATCCATCTAAAAATGTATTTTCATTTCATGATTTCATCTTCGAATGGTGTTATTTTATTTTTTGACGTGCAAGGGCCACATGTAAGAAGCAAGTGTGGCAAGAAATATTTGTTGACAATTCAAGATTTAAAAACAAGATATCTTTTTGTTTATTCTATTCGTAATTGTAATACAGATAGTATTTTAAGATTTTTGAAAGAAGGATATATCAGACACATGAGTATTCCAGATGGTATTGTTTCTGATAATGCTACAACATTCCATTCATATATCATAGATAAAGATGGTATCAGTATGAATCCTGATAGAGTTAAGGCAATAGCGGAATTACAACCTCCTAAAGATGTTAAGAGTCTTCAAAAAATCATTGGATGTTTTACTGGGTTAAGGAAGTTTATCCAAATTTTTTGAATTTATGTTCACCCTTGTATGAGTTGCTGAGAAAAGGGGAAAAATGGCACTGGGGAGACAAATAACAATCCAGTTTCGATTTGTTAAAAGAAGCAATTGTACAGGATGTCAAGCTTTATCATCCAGAGTTTGAAAACATATTTTACATTCAAACCGATTCATCTTCTGTTGGTCATGGTGGTTACTTATACCAAATTATTAATGGTGAAAAACATTTAATATCATACATGAGTAGAACTCTTAAGGATTATGAGTCACGCTATACAATTAGTGAATTAGAATGCCTTAGTAACAGATTTACTATTGTATGTGATCATCGTTGCCTAATCTGACTTCGACATGCAAAAAATTGGAATTTACGTCTTTTACGATGGTCTTTACAACTCCAAAATTATGACTTTCAAGTGGAGTACTGCAGAGGAAAAGATAATTTGTTAGCGGATTTTCTTTCTAGAAATTTTTCAGATCAAAATACTCAATACTTGCATGTAAATGTAGTAGATTTTTTAAGGAATGATGTTATTAATATACCAAAAGAAGTAGTCTTGTTGACAAGAGGATTAGAAAATATTGTAATGTATATGAAGGTCCCTATTATGTTTTTAAGGAACTCAGAAAAGGTGTATTTAGTTTAATTGAATTAAGTAAAGGAAAAGTAACAGAAAACCATCATGTAGAAAACTTGAAAAAATGGAATTGTAGTGTAGAAAATAGGAAATTTTATTTGGATGAATTTAAGAACAAATATCCTTAAGTGAGGAACCGGATAAACATTTAAATTGATTTTTGTTTATTCAAATATTTATTTTGAACTTTGGACTAAACATGTTATATTTTCTTGTATATTTTGTGTTTTGTAAATAACTTTTTCCTATGTCAAAAATTATTCTCTCCAGGGAGGGGAAGATATGACCATAAGGTGTGTAGTACCTGTAAATTCCGCCATTATGTGAGGGCAGCACTGCCAAATGGCAACGCTGACCGGTGGGGTCGAGTGATTCACGTCAGACACTTACTGTACAGACTGTGAGCGGTGCACGATGTTTGTGTGCAATACTAATGGTTCTTGAGTATCTAGTTCAATGTTATGTTCATATACATTACACACACCTGGTTTTTCATCAAATAAATCTTTAAACTCTACAACCAATTTCAACAATTGCTTCTTTTCTTCAATTGACAAGATTTCTGCCTGGTCTACCTTGTTTCTCAAATCTGTAGTATTGGCAACCATTTCTGATACATTTTCATTTAATCCAACATTCAAACATTCTTGAAATATACCATCTACTTCTTCAGATACACATGGTAAAAGCTTAATCAACTTATTACCTTGAGCCGTCTTCAATAACAATTCATTACATCAAAAATCAATATTGGCTCCTATATTGTATAAGAAGTCTAAACCTAATAAAATTCCAACATTTAGGTTTTTTACCACTACAAATTCTATTTAAATATCTTCTCCATCAAAACTTAGATTGACAATGATCTTGCCTAATACCTTTTGTTGTTTCTTGCCAGAATAATCTACAAGTATTATGTCTGTTACTGGTTGTAAAATTGTTAGTGTAACTTCTTGAGTAATCACTTTCCATTTATCTGCAGAGAGTAACGAGAGTTCACTACCCGAGTCTACGAGGCATTTATAATCTAAACCATTAATTTCACAATTAATAAAGCATGTACCTTTTATTTTTTGTCTAACATTAATAGGCAAATTCATGTTTTTTGTACTGAATTTCTCTTCTTCTATCATCAAGTCATTATAAAAGTCAACATCTACTTGGCAAATATGTACATAAGTGTTAAGCTTAGGTCTACACTCTGAATTTATGTTAGTGGTTTTCAATAAAGTTTCATCACTACTGTCAAAATCTTGTATCTTATGTTGGTATGACACAACAGCATTATCTTCACCTATTGTACCTTGAGTCGCCATACTAATAGGCTCACAATTCAGTTTAAACTTTCATGAGGCAATAATGTAGAAGCTTCAGCTCTAAAGAAGAATTTTTTTTACACCACTACTATTATTCCTATTTGGAAAATTTACTGCATGTACTACACCAGTATTTTCTTCAAATTCAGTATTAGTACTACTTGTTAGCATCAGAGGTTTCCTCTGATTAAACCTATTATATGGATTATATCTACTTCTATCATTAAATCTACTATAATTTTCATTTCTGTAACCTCGTTGGTAATCATTGAAATTATTCAGAAATCTATTGCTTACAGTATTATTTCCAGATTGATAATCTGTATTGTTGTTATACCTTCTATAGGAATTAAATCTATCACGATTGTTGTTACCAACATTTCTTGCACTATTATTTACATTTCTGGATGTATTTGGTTCAATATTACCATCAAACTTTCTTACTAGTATTTGCGTAACAAACCTACAGGATGGTTTTGAATCTACATCATAGGAATTATAAAGAGCTTCATGTGTTGAAACTAATTCAGCTGCAATTCCCAATGAGATATTAGGCTGATTAAGTATAGCCTCTTTCACTTTCATTGGCATTTGATGAGCAATGAGAATAAGTTTTTGCTGATCACTCATTTCAGGTTGAACTACATTTAACACATTTAGCTGTGACCAGAAATAACCTAACAAACTTTGTTTACTCTCCTTGGAAAATTTCTTACATAGTACATTTGTTAAACAAGTACTCTTCCATGATGGACTTTCAAACACATTTAGAAACAATGCTTTAAAAGTTTCATAATCATCTATCAACTCTTTGTTTTGATCAAACCAATGTTTTGCAACACCCTTAAGGACCATGGGTATGTATTTCATGTAACGTTTAATTGTAAAATATTACATTACAAAACTATCTTCAATTTCTGTTAAAAACTGAAACGCTAAATAATCTGTCCTTGTAGCATTGAAATTTGGCAACCTTCCAATATCAGAGTATCTTAATACACCATGCTTTTTCTTGAATCTTCCATTAATTTCAGATTCAGTTTCATTAGCTACATAACTATTTCTATCATTATTAAAACTAGATTTTCTTTTGTTAACAATATTTCTACTTGTTCTCAAAGAATGACTAAGTCTATATAGTTTTTTTCTTATACTCTATTGAGCTTTCAGTATCAGAACTAGAAGTATCAGACTTTGTACTAGTAGTTTTCTTTCTAAATGTAACATTGGAACATTTTTCTACTGGATATCTCTCATCTATTTGACTAGATCTTGAAAAACGTACATGACTAGCAATACTACTAGGATTTTTATTAAAATCACTAAGTTTACTGGTGCTTTGCACTTGACGTTTCTTAGTTTGTTGGTGAGCAATGACCTACAATGCTCTTAAGTCTTTCGAAATATCTCTTAACTGATAATCAAAGTCAACAAATTTATTATCTACTATGTCTACTTTTGACGCAATGTCAGTTACTTGTTGAACACAACCCTTATATGTAATTTCACCAGTGATCAGAACGCTACATTTTAAAAGTAGCTTCGCTATAGCTACAGTTACTCTTCCAAAATGTAGCTTCGCTACAGCTACGGCTACATTTACCAAAAAGTAGCTCGCTACGCTACCCCTGTTCGCTACTCGCTACTTCGCTACTTTTTGCACTACTTCTGCATAAAAAAAATAAAAACAACCATACGGGTATTAAACAAATCCCCTACTACTGGTAAATAGATTCTGTTATTTATTATCATGATTCCAGTCATTCAATAATTTTGATAGCAGTGTTACTTCAGTTACTTTTTTTTTACTATAGTTTTGAGAATACCATACCTATGCAAGTGGCATATCAATTCAAATTTGATATATGAATATTGCAATTGGAGTGTTACCAAATTAATGATTACAACTATACACAAATCAAATTTGGTAGGATTACGTATTTACGTATGTTCACATGAACATATTTTTCTTGAGAATAAATATTTCATTTTTTATAGACTGATATGAATACAGAATTTTGAATGAAAAGTGCCTGAAGTCCTTTGACTACAAAAGGACCTCAGGTTCGATTCCCAGCGGAAGCTCATAGTGGTTCGGATCCAGTCTCGATCAGCTTATCTATGCATAAAATTGACTCAAAAGAAAAACTAGGAAAGACGCCAAGTTGGGAGGATGGGATCCTCCTGCTCCTCCATTCCCCGCACTGCTCATCATTCATCATTGTTCCTCGTTCTCACAATTAGCCGAAAGTGACAGAAAGCGACTATAGATAAGAGAATAATTAAATAAACCATTCATCCTCATTGTCATGATTGAGAGAAGTGTAAGAATAGATGAGGAGGTAAACAGAAGAGGACAAATGGGTGGTGGACTATATCAAAGTGTTTGAAGATTAATATGGAACAGGGATGTACCTATGAAATGCAAGAAGTTAATATATAACACATACTATGTGCCAATAATTGCGTATGGAGCAGAGACTTGGACAATGACAGAGTGACAGAGAGAGACAAAAAAAAAAGTTGCAAGCAGTGGAGATTAAATTTTTGAGGAGTCTTTTGAGGAAGACTAGAAGGGATAGAATAAGGAATGAGGAGATCCGACAGACAGTGGATGTAGTGAAGCTTCAGGACAGAATAGATAAGGCACAGATGAGATAGTTCAGACACATGAAGAGGATGGATGCAGAAAGACTACCAGTAAGAGCTTACAATGCACGAGGAGTAGGAATAAGGCCAAGGGGGAGACCAAGATGTTGGTGGAAAGAGCATATAGCGGAGAGTGTTAGGAGAAGAGGACAAGATTGGAACACCGTGGAAAGAGAGGGGGGTGGAAGACCAGGAAAAAATGGAGAGGCTTAACTTGTATGCTGACCCAGCCAGAGGCAGGAAACGGCAAGGGGTGATGATGATGATGTCATGATTAGCAAAAGTTACAGAAAAGTGACGCAAAAGTAGGAGAAATACATAAATTCGAAAACTATGTATACGTATTAAATAAAGAAAAATGTCGTTTCTGTAGGAAAGTCAATAACTCGTACATATTTTTTGCAATATGATAAAATTATTTAGGAAACTGTCGTGTAAACTTGACTGTTCTAAACGTATTGTAATTTTAAAATTTGTGAACAAATACTATCGTGAAAATAATTGTAATTCCAGAAACTCTATCATTCTCGTAACAATAATTTCCTGCTGGTGAGATCCCATATACTGACGATGATCAATATTGTTACCGTACTGAGCCATTTATTGCACTAATCCATCACTCGTTTTTGCACTGCAAGTTGTGTCTTACACAGCAATTAATGACATTTTGGTGTCTCTTACACCATGAATATCCACAGGATTGGTTCCGGGTGTGACACAAACGAGGCACTTTTTTCCAGTGGTGCAGCAAACGAGGCATGTTTCTCTCAGCTAAAAAAACGTAGCTGTTAGCAGGAATATATTCATATATGTCAGTTAGTTATCTGGATATCTGAATTATTCAGCTACTAATTAAGTAAATTATGCAGATATCTATAATCTACAATATAGATAATCTGTACCTCCAGACTGTCTTTTTGAACCTCCTGCAAAATTAAGGGTTATTGTCGATTTTTCTGACGCTGTTGCCACATTCAAAATTCACCTCAAAATGCTGAGAAAAAATGTAGCTGTAGCGAAATTTTCGCTACAACTACAGGAATTTTGTAGCTTCGCTACCTCTACAACTACAATTTTCAAAATGTAGCGTCGCTACAGCAAGCGCTACAAGTAGCTCGCTACTTCTGACCACTGAATTTCACATCCTGCAATTTTATTTGATACTAAATGAACGCTTTGACTCAGGTCCTGTATTGTTTGACTTGTCTTTGTTGAAAGTTCTGAGAATTCTTCTTGTAACTGAACAATACTAGAATTTTGTTCACCTACTTTATTAACAACAGTGTCGTACCTAGATTGGTCAGTACCGATAATGGACTTAATTTCTCGAAGTTCAAGATCATTCTGTTTCACGTGTTCATTCAACCTTTCTTGTAACTTGTTACTTTGATCGGAGCAGTTTTTTGCAACCTCGTCAATTTTTGTTTCTAACTGATTACGAAAAGATTCAAAATTATTCTTTACATCAGTTAAAGACTCACGAGTTTGAACACACAAATCAGTAACTCTTTTCTCAACCTTCGCTTGAAGGCGAACAAATTCTTTATTAAAGTTAGATTCAAATTGATCTAGTTTTTTAGACACGTTTTCCTTCACGTTAGCAACACAGTCTTCTACTAACCTTATTTTCCTTGTAACAGTTTCTTCTACTTCAGAAAACTTCGAACCCAACGATATTGCTACAACATTCCATTCAAAGAAATATGTAAATACATTAAGTTCTCTAGGTATTAAAGTAATGTACACTCCAAATTATCATGCAAGTTCTAATTTAGTAGAAAGGGTACATGCAGAATTGAATAGAATGATGCGTATGTGTTGTTCGGAAAGTCAAGAAGACTGGCCAAAATATATAGATATTATTGTTCATTTAATAAATCATAGTATCCATTCGAATTTAGGATATGCACCAGTGGAATTAATGTTCAATCGTAAGTTAGATGCCAGTGTAGTAAATTATTTTAATATTCCCCAGACAGAAGAAAAGAATTGGGATGATAAACTTTTTTCAGCCACTATGCTGGATATAAATAAGAGAAAAATGAGAAACCCTAGACATAATGTAACACAACAGAAAAAAGATGAAATCAAAATTCATGATTTGGTATTTTTTAAAAACACATTATCTCAGTAGTCTTGTTGACAAGAGGATTAGAAAATATTGTAATGTATATGAAGGTCCATATTATGATTTTAAGGAACTCAGAAAAGGTTTATTTAGTTTAATTGAATTTGTAAAGGAAAAGTAACAGAGAACCATCATGTAGAAAACTTGAAAAAATGGAATTGTAGTGTAGAAAAAAGGAAATTTTATTTGGATGAATTTAAGAACAAATATCCTGAAGTGTGGAACCGGATATAAATTTAAGTTGATTTCTGTTTATTCAAATATTTATTTTGAACTTTGGACTAAACATGTTATATTTTCTTGTATATTTTGTGTATTGTAAATAATTTTTTCCTATGTCAAAAATTATTCTCTCCAGGGAGGGGGAGATATGACCATAATGTGTGTAGTACCTGTAAATTCCGCCATTTTGTGAGGGCAGCACTGCCAAACGGCAACGCTGACCGGCGGGGTCGAGTGATTCACGTCAGACACCTGCTGTACAGACTGTGAGCGGTGCACGATGTTTGTTTGCAATCCGTGTTTCGAAGGGGGCTGGCTGTTGGTACTCCGTAAAGCTGTAGTATTCGTGTACTATGTTTGCTTCTTCTTTCATTTTGTGAAATAAATCTGTTGTTCAGAATATGGGCTTTCTGTGCAGTGTGGTGATAAGTGGCGCACGAACAACAGATCGAATATCAGACCGCACAACGAAACATGAAGTTTTTGACCGTTACGTTACGAATTGTGCTGCGAAGGGAGAAGTTGATTTCACTACGAAGGTAAGCAGCTGTTTTGTGCCAAGTACTGTGATGGTCGCGAATGTTGAAGATGGTCTTTGACTACCAGCTACGTGCGTTTAGTGAAAAGGATAAGTAGGTCACTAGTTGCAGCAAAATGCAAGCAAAACCAGACATTGAACAGTCATTGAAGAAGTTGGAATCTCGACTAGGAGACGTATTGCAGCAGCAGCTATCTACCTTTGGATCCCAGATTACTGGCTTGCAAGAAAATGTTGCTTCCATGCAAGAGAACGTCGCGGCGAGGGATGAAAAATGGATTCTCAGCTGTCGTCGTTGGGTTCGAAGTTTTCTGAAGTAGAAAAAAGTGTTACAAGGAAATTAAGGTTAGTAGAAGACTGTGTTGCTAACGTGAAGGAAAACGTGTCTAAAAGTAGTGTAAAAGTATATACTACTGGCGCGAGAAATGATGAGCCCCTCTCAGGCAGATTTGGCTACACTTAAAACAAGCTCAACATGCCCATATGAGCTTTTTGCTCAAGTGTGGAACCCTGTCTAATCCAAGATTTTTGTAAAAATGCCCTCGGGAAGTTCCTATGAAATGATGAGCCCCCTCAGATTGATTTGTCCACACTTACAAAAGGCACTTCTGTCAGATTGTTGTCCATAAATTTGTTAAAAATATGCAACTCTTGATATTTTTTTTTGGCTACACTTAAAACTAGGCCAAACGTATTAACACACACACACACCCACACACACCCACCCACACCCACACATATTTACTTCCGGTTTAAGTTCAATTGGGCACCAGGCTCAACTTGTATATCTAGTATTAAGATAATGTAATTCTTCTAGAATTGCTCTGTGATTCTCTCATTTCTTACATCATAAATATATGATTTTTCCCCTATAAGAATAACACTACATATGGTGTCATCGGGGAGTGTATCGTGGAATTCACAGATAATTTTAATGTTTGTCCTGTCATTAACCACAACTTGTTTCCTTTTTGAAGTGTTGATTACAAACATGTGTCTCTGTGCTTTGAATTCATCTGGTGTGTAATACATGTCAGTATTGCCAGTAGTGACCCTTTTGTATGCTATAAATGCTTCATATAATTTAAGGAAATCATCCTTGGACATGTCTAAATTATAATTTTCTCTAGGGAATACCT
The DNA here is from genome assembly GCF_977018435.1 of Lepisma saccharinum. Lineage (NCBI taxonomy): Eukaryota > Metazoa > Arthropoda > Insecta > Zygentoma > Lepismatidae > Lepisma > Lepisma saccharinum. Next base: position 55,578 of record NW_028143339.1, read on the forward strand.
CATTTCTGCCATTTTTAAGATATATGTTCTTGATGTTGCAGTTATCAAATCTACTTGAATTTTTTTCCTGATTATTGTGTCTTCCAGTCTGAAACAGTACCACCACAAAATCCGGCATGTCGTATTGTATACTGGAGAATGAATTTGTAGCATCAAACTCATAATAAGTACCAGCGGCAGGCTTCTGTACACATTGATATGTATAAAATTGTAAAGGAACCTGTGGATTTTTTATTATATCTGCTTTGTATTTAAGAGCATAACTGGCTTCATATTCAACAACTGGGATTCTTAGCTCCATAGTCTGAATAATGCATTTGCCTTCATCAGGTAGGGTATTAGGCAGAGCTTCCCCTGTAGAGTTTAATGTGCTGTACCTCATCAAAGCATTATTATCATTGGCAGCTCTTCTAAATGTGATTCTTAAACCACCCTTCCACATAATATCTTTGTAATCTGAGAAGAATCCTGGCAACAGGCGCATAGGAAACAGCACTGTGTGGCTCTTGGATATAATTTTATCACCAGCCTCAAATCCACCTATTTTGTAGTAAGAAGCCTCGGTTTTGGATAATTTTAGTGTGGCCAAAGCTGTGGAGGTAATGCCGGGATAATCCACTCTGTTTATAACAACACCATGCTTTCTGATCTCAATTTCAGAGAACAGATGCGGTGCAAAATTGTCCACCAATCTTATATTTGAATTTGCCGGATAATCTGTTCCATCGAGCTTTACAACATCAAATTTGATGTATAGATCTGCTCTGTGGGGGTGTATAAAGCCATCCCCTACATCAAGATCAACCTCAATTTCTGTGTTGGGTTGATTTAAATTTGCAAATGTCCTCCTGTTTGGGGGGAATGATTGTAGCTCATAACTCTCAATATTTTCCATTTTTTTTGTATGTATTTTTATTTAAATATTAATTTCTATGATTGTAGTTGTTGTGGCTCCAGCAAAATCAACTAATTCTTCTTTTTCATTAGTGACCATCAATTCAATGTTATCTATTCTATTATGGCACACAGGAAAATAAAATGTTGGTGATGGAGTGTAGATGATTGGCTCCATAAATTCAGAATTAGGTTTGAATGTTGCAATGATGCCAGTTTGTTTGTGAGTGCCTATGCCATTTGATTTGGTGATCATATCCTCAGCCACATTACAGTGAATATTCAGAGTCTCTATGGCTAAGAATTTAGGTATATTAATAGCAGTGTGTTTGATGGCCGCTTCAAGTTTTGTGTTGTTCTCAAAGCCTAACAGCTCTCCTATAGTACCCAGATCCACTGTTTCTGTAGCAGATACAATCTCTACTCTGTGAGTGACAGAATTTTGAGTTAATACTATACCTCTGGGTAATTGAGCATTTAGAGTGGACAGATTATGCTGCCCTGGAGTGATGACAATTTTTTGATCCCCTACTGCAATTTTGTTGTTGTGGTGTGTAATATTAGGGATCAAGTACATGCCATAAAATGCTCTGAGAGCTATTGTTTTGGGATACACTATATCATCATGTAATTTGAGTTTCAATATTGAATTTTGGCTGGTGAGATGGAATATCCTCATGATGTTTCAGATACCACAAGGCTTTTTGAAAATTTTCAATTGATGGTTTATTTATTTGAGACATATATCTAAGAACAGATAAACACAAATGTCCACAATTAACATCTTTGAAGTTTTGAACATGGGCATTATTGTAATAAAGATTAGCTGATTTTAGATATTTTATTAAATTTTCAGGTGGAACACCTCCAAATGAATCAAACACAAATGCCTCATCTTTTAAATATTTAAGATAACAAATCCAGTGAGTGCCCTGATTTTTGTACTTATCTAAATTAACAATGCCACACTCTTTGTTGAGTGGTTGTTCTGGTAAAGAATCAGACATGTACAAACCTCTAAAATTTTTGATACCCAGTGGCTTGATTAAAGCTTCAATATCTTGGTTTGTAAGCGGCTCTTGTTTTTTTTAAACTTATTCATGGCTCTCTTAACACCTTTGCCTTGTTTCTCCATGGCCAGGTTATGGCGCTTCAATTCATCTAATTCTGCCTTATTCTTTTTGGCATCTATTACTGTTTTTGCTATGGCAGCTGATCCCCCAGCCAAGCTCCCAACAGCCCCAAGTGCTGCTAAGATGGCCGGGATGGTAAATATGAAACCCCCACATGTGATTTTTTCTAGATTGTTGTAATTTTTTTAACTGGGGGGTACTAAGCAACAATTTCATACCATGGCCCTTGGCAATACAAGAGCTTTTTTTCTTGCGCTGCTTTTTGGTTAAAAGGCTATCAATAGTTTTAAGAGATTTAAGACCTGCATAAGGTATTTGATACATAACACCCTTGGCCTTCATTGTAGGTTTATTATATACATATTCACAGCCCCCACCCCAGTTTTTGCTTGGTGTTCATAGCTATGGTGGTTCCCAATGCTGCTAGTTTTTCACTCAAAGAAGCATCTTTGCTTACAAATCTACCAAATGCAGCCTCTTCTAATTTCTTGTCTGCAACATGTCTCTTGTCAAGATCAGAATGTGTGTTGTATGTTATGTCATGGTCTCTACAAGCAGCATCTAGGGGATTAACACCAGGATCACCTCTGTTTAATCTATGGTCCAATTTTGTACCGGGACCACAATACTGATAGCCTGGAATATGTAGTTCAAATGGCAGCTTGTTTATAATGTCCTTAACCAACCCCCGACCCTCAGAAATATTCCAAAATTTAGGTGGTAGAGTATTAATAATTTTTATAAGATATCCAATCCCCTTAGTGTCATTCACTATAAAATTAGATAATTTGGTGCTTATCATGTCCATAATTCCAACCTTTTCATTGTAAAAATTGTGGTTGCCAGCATTTTCCTCCCCAGCTATCACCAATAACCTGTCTACAAGTTTCCTGACATCATCAACCCACACAAATTCTTTAGGCAGGGTGTTGTATTGTTTGATTCCACTGCCTGTCTTAATTTGTGACCATATGGGCTTGATTAAATTGTTGTATTTTGCTCCACTGCTAGACTTGACTCTTTTTTGTGTGGGATCATTGTTCTGGTATAGAGCATCTGATTTTATTAATATTTCTTTGTAGTGCTCATAATCTTGATCTGTATAGCTGCCAGGCCTTTTCCGAGTCATCAGTTCCCACAATCCAGGTGTGCCGGGATATTTAACAAAAGCACCTCTTTCTCCAAGATGAGATTCTGAATATACAATTAGATCATCTCCCATAAATGTTACTCTGAAATTGCCAATTCTATGTATGATGCTACCATCACGCTCTGTGTCAGCATATAAGCCAAAAACCTCATCTTTGTTGTCTTTAGGTGTGCTTAAATATTTTTGAGCAAGAAGACCCAATTCAATAGGATCCTGAGTAGCTTCAATTCTTCGAGGAGCAACAGGACTAGGTGTATGAATACTGGAAAGTGGGGTGATTGGATAATCTAATATGTTCCTTGCAGCTACAGGTACAAGCTCTGTGATCAAATTTTGATTTTGCTCTGTAACAGTTTTGATATTTTTACCTAATTCACTAATAGCATCAATGATAGGCTGTTCTGTTTGTTTGTGTTGTTCATAAATTCCTCGGTTCTGTGATTTCCATCCCTTAAATCTTTTTACAAGATAATCTCTTAATTTAAGATCATCAATGATTGGCCTTTTCATGGTTATTTATATATGTTTCAATGTCTAGAAAATTGTTGATTTTATTTCTGTATTTGCCACTATTGGGTTTTCTTGTCATATCAATTGTGACAAACCCATAACTGTCCTGGTTCCAGCACCTACTGCAAAACGTGGAAAATCATTGTAGTTCAAGTCCCCACCTACATATTCATCATGTATGTGTTTGAGGTTGGTATGATCTTGATGAAACACACATATAAAATTGCTGTTGTCTCGGATCAGCTGCTTCGGTATTTTAGAAAAAGTCTGTGCCAGGTAGAAGCAATCAATGTTTTTGTGTCGGCCCTGTGTAAAGAAATTTCTAACCTTGTTTTGATTATCCAGTATAATGTCATCAAACACAACAACAGAATTATCGAGACATTCATGGAGTGGCTTAACATCTGGTTCAAAAGTGGCTATATCCAATCCATCATATAGCTTCATCAGCTGCTGATATTTTAATTGTTCCAAGCTCTTAGAGAAAACATACAAGTGCCTGTTTTTCCAGTCTAACCAGTTGGGTGCCAATAAAAAATTATCAATCATTAGTGTAGTTTTACCACAAGCAGATGGCCCAACAATAAGACATCTAATATTTTCAGGCAGCAACTTGCCATTTCTCTTAATCTGCTGTTCAGGTTCTGGCAGCCTCTTTATAACATCCCAGGTGCTCATATTATCACTTTGTCTGCATCGATCCAGCTGTGTTCTGGAAGTCCTAGCCATTTGACAAATAACTTGTTGCCTTTTCTGCGGATGATTTTTTCTATGAGATATGTGTCAGGCTGTTTAGTTTTGTTGAGTTCTTCTTCATAGAACCGGCCTTTGAGAATTTCTCCTCGGTGATCTTTTATTATATATGTGTATCGGGTCCCAGGTTTAACTTGAACCACTGTAAATAATTCAGTGCTCCAGTTTCTTGTAAAGCCTCTTTTGAATAAGTGCTTATATTTGCTGATTCTTACTTGATCACCCACCTTGTATTTGGTTTTTCTTGTTGTTGGCTGGTATCTAGGATAATAAACATTACTGATCAATTTTTGCTCATCAGATGGAGTTACTTCAGAGGGTTTCATGTTGATTGTGGAATGAACCGAGTTGTTATATTTATGTAGAAGTTCTGGAAGAATATTAACCCATTTATAATTACCTTGAAGTGTAAATTGTTTATACATAAGATTTTTTAGGGTTTTGTTGAATCTCTCTACAATTGAGGCTTTGAGATCACTGTAACTCGAATAATGTTGTATTGACTGGCTTTTAATAAATTGTTGGAACACAGAATTATAAAATTCTTTGCCATTATCTGTTTGCAAATAGCGCGGTGATCTTCCACTCTGATTGATGATTGTCCTGAAGGCTTCTGTAACACATTTTCCAGTCTTGGATTTGAGTGGCACAGCCCAGGCAAATTTTGAAAATGTGTCTATTACAATAAGTAGATACTTGTAGCCCTTCTTGATTTTGTCTAAGTTTTTCAGCTGTCCACTTGCCATCTCAATCAAGTCGCTCTGCCATAAATCATCTATGCCTTTTGTGACTACTGGCAGTCTCTTATAATTATGTCTGGCTTGTCTGTGTAATTCATCAACAATAATTTCTCTAGACATAATATGAAAACAAGAATATTGCAACTATGGGGTGTTCAGCAGCTGATACTACAGGATTTTCTAAATATAATTTGTCTCCTATTTGTATATGAAATTCCAGAGAGCCATCATCTTCAGCATAAGATGTTTCTAATGTATTGGGATCTGTAAAATCCTCTAACTCTACACTGGTGATTTTTGGTTTGTTGTCAGCATTTGTTATTGATAAGGTGGGGTAGTGGTGTGCCTGTGGCTGAAGCCAATATTTGATCTTGATTGGTCTAAGTGTGCCCCCAACAAAAAATTGATAATAAAATTGTGCAGGGGACAGCATATATATTTTGCCACCTGGTGTAAATGGTGAATCATATTCTTTGTTGGGGATGCTGTACAATTCAAGAATTACTGTATGTTTTGGATTCTCGATTATGCCTGTTATTTCTTTTTCTGCTGTAAGCAATGTGCTTGTTACAGATTCAAGATGCTCATTGATGGTCCTAACAACATCATCATAGCCTGGCTTGATTTTTATGTCCACAACAAGTTTCTTGTATTGTTGCACAATCTCTTGTAGCTGGGTGGCTAAAACAGACAGGGCATTTGCTTGATTGGATTCCATGGTCCCTAGCTGTTGCTTGATATTAGCCACAATTTGCTGTAAATTTTCAACAACTGTCAATTTTGAATTTTGAGCAGTAAGATCATGGACCTGTCTTCTGATATCCTCAAACAGGGCATGCAGTTCATTAATATGTTGATTGGTTGGTAGAGTGGCCACTGTCTGAGTGAGTTGTTTGATCTCTGTCTGGATATTCTTGATATCTTCTGATTTCAATATGCGATTCACTGCTCTCTTAATATTTTTAAGTTCCTGTGATGTAGGCAGATTTGTTACAGTATTTTGCAAAGATTCAAGTGCCAATTTCACATTATTTAATTCAGGAGCATCAGCCACATTTTGCATAGCATTTTGGAGCAGGGTTATATCTGCCTGAGTGGGTGTTGATTGTTGTAAAATTTCAAGTTTTGTTTGGATATCATCGATCAAGTGATGAAAATGAGATAGCTCAGATTCAGTGTTGAGGTTTTCAAGCTTTGTGATCTGTTGCTGGACACTGACAAGTGTGTCTACAATACCAGGCAGGCGGGATTCTAGAGATTCTTGTACATTTGTCAAATCACTTTTCACTGCTGCTATTGTACCCTCAAGAAGGGTTATGGTACTTTGAATTTTTCCAAAATCTTCATATGTTTCAAGTTGCAGCTTAATATTGGCAACACTCCGAGTTATTGCACTCAAAGCATCAGAAGATGACAAATTGTTCATAAAATTTTCAAGTGTCTCAATTTTTTCTTTAACCTCGGCTATGGCATTGTTCAAGGGGTCCAGATTAGGTATTTGGAGTGATTGAATCTGTTCCTTTAGAGTGGAGATCACTAGATCAAAATCTTCTTGTGATTTTATGGTTTTGACAATTGTTTGGAGCTGTGTCTGGACATTATTAATCTGCTCTTTCAATTGCTCAGAGTTGGTGGCCTGGGTCTTAAATTTGGCTTGAAGAGCTGCTACAGCCTCTTCTAAACTTTGAAAATTATCTAATGTGGCCAAATCAGTATATTTCTGAAGCAGCACTTTGAGTTCAGAATCAATTTTAAGAAGAGGGTCCATGCATTGTGATTGTAAATTTGTAATTTCTAGTTGAAGACTGGCATTGAGTGTGGGTTGTAAAGCTTGTAAATCACTTCTTAATTTCTTGACTCTGACATCAAGCATCAGAATCTCATCACTGTGATCTTCATGCCTTGTATGGCCAAATATATCATTAGGCATTTTGTTTTAGTGGTTATTTATTATTGAATATCTGATTCTTAATTCTATAAAAAAAGGTATAAGCTTGTCATATGATCCAGGGAGCTCCATATATAAGCAGTCACCAGCAGAAACAGTATATACAGTGCCAGAAATCATGTTTGAGTGCTTAATTCTATAAATATTTCTCCCCACTGAAATCTTGACATTACCCTCAGGGGTTGTAATAAATTGCAATTGCCCACCTACAGGTAATTGGTAATGATTTAAATTATTGTTAAATATGTACAATGTTTTACCTGTTTCATCATCAACATCTGTAAGTATGCTGTTCAGATGAATAATTAACAAAGCACTTAGTTTAGATATCATATCAGAAGAGGGTTGTGGTGTTGGCAGGTCCATAATAGCCTGTTTTTTGAACCCAAATAAGTTCATAGGCATGTTTATTTATTTCAAATCATGCTCTGTAATTGGGCATTGTTTGCCACTTTTCAAATCACAATGACCCCATGGTAAAGTATGTATGCCACATGACAAAATGCATCTCTTATCATCATGTGGGTCCAGAGCCACTTTTCTTACAATATTGCTAGTCAACAAGTGATCCACACTCTGAATTCTGGATTCTGATGTTCTGATTGTGCTACATGATTTGAGGCAATTTTTGTAATCTTCAAATTCAAGCTCTTTGTCCACAGTCACTCTGCCAATGCCCTTGGCCTTTTTGGCAACAGCGCCACTACATGTTTCAAAACTGTACATCTTGGCCCTTAACCCAGCAAATGCCACAATAACATCACCAAGTGTCTCATCTTTTAACTTGCCAGGCACCTTTTTGTTGTGGTGTTTAATTTTTGAATGTTCAGTGGTATCAAAATATTTAAACAATTCAGGCTGTGCTATATCTTGATAAACATCTTCTGTTTGAATATCAAGAACAAAACTATCTGTGTCCATGTACATCAGTTTTACACGATCCTTATAAAAAGGCTTCAACACATTATAAAACAATTTTAACATGTGTAATTTGGCCAATTCCAATATCACAGCCCCTACATAAATAGGCTTATCAAACTTAATCTTTGTTTTTTTCATGTTGAAAAGTGCCATATTCTCATCATAAATTCTTCTGTAATTGAAGTTGGGCTTTGCAATCAATTTTTTGCTCCGCCTGGGGTCAGTAATTATTTTAACATCAATATGTTTTCTGACATTTTCAATTGTTTTGCCATACACAGAATTGACCATCAATTTAAACAAGGTCTTATCAAATTGGCTCATTGCAGATGTTCGAAGCTCTGTGTTTGTATCAATATATGGTTTCAACCATCTTGAGTGCCTGAACCTCAAAACTTTTCCAACTTTGGTCACTTGAACACCATGTTTCATCAGGAACTGGAGGTTTTTGTAATATATGACATAATCCTGTTTCGGCTCTAGAGTCATCATCAATTTCTTCTGTTTAGAGCCGGGTGAACACTTAACCTTAGGAATTGGGGGCAGATCAGAAAATGTGTTGTGTAAATCATCAGGAATTGTCAGATCAATCTCTAAGAACAGGCCATAGTTACTGTCATCAAAATCCTTAAGATCTTCAATATTGAAATCTTCGACCCACTCAAGCCCTGCATATGGCAGTTTTTTCATCATAGCATAACCATAGAGGCTGTTGGCATCTACATACAGTATATAATTTGATGGCAGTGCTGGATCATAATCAGGAATATATTTGTTATTTGCTCTGGCATATCTCTGAGAACATTGCACCATGCCTCCTCTTATACATTGTTCCATAAACAGATACATATCTTGATCCTGGATCAGATCCAATTGCATCTTAGTGTTTAAAAACATTGCAGACCATGCTAGGCCCGGAGCACTGTAAAAATACATTGGATCCAGCTCATAATTTTGCATGGAAGATTTTCTGAATGCCTGCAGTATACCTGCTAAGAGGGTCACATCAAGTTTTAAATAAGCCTTGTGATAATCACCAAATGTCTGGCATTTTAAATTGTTCCACATCAACTGGGCATGGTGATAATCTTCATCAGTGATTCCAGATGCTCTGATTTTGCTGTAAAACTCTTGTTGTGGTGGCAGAGAACACTCATCAAATTTAGAAAAATCTGTAACATAGTCATATGGATATACACCCTTCCGCCTAATTAATTTCAGGTCCTGATTTGGAAACAAAGCACATGTGATTTTGAATTGATCATCAGATAATTGAGTGGCCAGTGTAGCCAGGCTAGCCGATAAAATTCTGTATGAATCAAGAAATCTTAAGTGAATAGGAACACCATTAACTTTAATTATTTTGCTAATGGGAATATATTTCTCATTATTTTCAGCTAAAATATTTAAATTCTGCTTGTCAAACCCCTCGTACCTGATCAAATGATGAAAATCATAATTGGATGCACCATGGCAAAATATGGGGACAAATTTTGGTCTCTGGATCTTAATATTACAGCTATTACACAGGGCCATTAAGAATTTACCATCTGTATGAGAATGGTGATGAACCTTGATATTTGTATCTGAAAATTCAGAATCACATACCGTGCATTTTTCTGCATTGTTGAAATCTTCAATCTGTTTCTCTGTTAAAGGCAACATGGGTTTTGATTTTAATAAGACATTAGATGCTATGTTATGGCACTCATTTTCTATTCTTTGTGCAAATTCTTTGATGGCATCTGCTCCCATGTATATATCTTCTTTACTAACAACCCCATCCTGTACAACCACATAATAAAAACTAGAAGGTTCATGTAGCTGGTATGATGTACTTGAAGATTCATCAGGATCTGGGCTACAGAATGCAAGAGGTTTGAGATTTGATTCAAAATCACAGACTATATATGCTGGGTGTTCCAACAGGGCTTCAAATTTTTTGAATTTGGCATTTTCACTTGGGTTAGGCATAAGCATATGAACAGGTTTATGGTTGCCACAGTATTTCAGATGCTCAATTAACTTGTTTTTAGCAATTTCTGTATTCACTTCCCGAACCCCATTCACCATTTTTCTACCATCAAATACAGTTAAACATCTTCGGCACAACTTAAATGTTCTATTACATTTGTCTAGTTGTGTTCTGACTAAAGCTTCAAGATTATGTATCAGAGTGTAATGATATGTGCCATTCCCTTTAATTAAGAGCAGATCAATCGGAACAGCAGAATCATCATCAAGTGTACTGATTCTGAGATGATCTATCAAGCAATTGCCACGGCCAGTAGAACAAATAAATACATTAATAGATAATTGTTTACCATTAATATCCCTGGCTTTTTTTTCAAATTTATCAATATTCTGAACAGATATTGGATATTCTAAGCCCTTCATTGCTTCATCAAAATTGTGTTCATGCTGTTTATAATAACTTATTCTCTCAGGATTTCTTGAAACTGGATACAAAGCAGCTAAAATACACCACAAAAAGCATTTCTGGTCGGTATTTTCTATATTAACCACGGCTCTTTTGTTTTTAATATTGGCAGGTAATGGCAGATATGTAGAACCTTGTAATGGGCTGAATTCAGAAATATTAATATATAACTTGTGTGGAGAACCGCATAGGCTCCATCCAGACTCTTTTGCTGCAAATTCAGAGTGTTTAATATTCAATTGATCTATCAAACTGCTTATTATTTTGTCTGAATTTGCATTTGAATATACCGGTACAGTTTCTGTTATGTGGGGCTGTGTAAATTTTGTGCCATTTGGCTTCTTATATTGTGTAAACAATTTGAGGGACAGCTTATAAGAGCCATTTTGTGCATTTAGAATTGCCTGCACATCAGAATTTATACTGTTCAAAAAATTCTTAATGTCACATTTTGGCTCTGATACAAAACGGTGATCCCTTAATTGGCCGTTAAAACTGCTATGGATGGGTTCATAGCGTGGCTGCTTTGCTGGTCCAGCATTAACAGGTGTTTCATGCTTCCTTTTCAGACCAGATGTAGATGGTTGTGGGGGCAATGTTGATGACTGTGCAGAGCAAGTACCTTTATGTTTATAAGTGAAGTATTCCATGCTATATTTTCTATGGCATTTAGGGCATATTTTTGTGGGAGTTCTGCATTTGTCTGGATTACAATTCCTTTGATGCTTAGCCCAATTGGGGCTAGATATATTCTTTTTGCATTGATTACAATATTTTTGATTTGGCATTTTTTGTTGTTGCTTATTATATAAGATTTCCTGGGGTCCAAATCAAAACTTTATACTTAATAAAAAATATCAGTTGGGTTCAGTAGTGCAATTTGTGTGTGTGTGTTTGTGTGTGTGTGTGTGTGTGTGTGTGTGTGTGTGTGTGTGTGTGTGTGTGTTAATATTTTTGACTTTGCTATTTATATAAAATTTCTTGGGGTCCAAATCAAAACTTAATACTTAATAAACCTATGACAGTTTGTTAAAAATTCTGTATATTAAATCAAATAGATTTGTAATTCAATTTATACAAATCTGCAATATTTTTGTGTTTAAAAAAATATGAGCAGCACTGCAACAACACACCCTTACTCTTCAACAACTCTCACAATACTGGCTGATATGCAATGCAAAATCTCTTTATATAGCCTAAGCACAGACCGCATTGAAAACATCTGAAACAATAAGCCAATCAGAATATAACACATCATCACATTATGTCATAACCAACCAATCAGAAAACAACACATGTCTAATAATTTTTTGCATAATATTAGGTAATAATTTGTTGCAAAACATGATGCAATATAAATAAACCAGAAATAGGCCACAAGTGGGCCGGAAGTAAATATGTGTGGGTGGGTGTGGGTGTAGGTGTGGTCAAGATCAAGGTCAGGGTCAAGGTCAAGGTCATCTCAAGGTCAAGATCAAGGTCAATATGTGTGTGTGTGTGTGTGTGGGTGTGTGTGTGTGTGTGTGTTAATACGTTTGGCCTAGGTTTAAGTGTAGCCAAAAAAATATCAAGAGGGGCATATTTTTAACAAATTTATGGACAACAATCTCACAGAAGTGCCTTTTATAAGTGTAGGCAAATCAATCTGAGGGGGGTCATACTTTCACGGGAAATTCCCGAGGGCATTTTTACAAAAATCTTGGATTAGACAGGGTTCCACACTTGAGCAAAAAGCTCATATGGGCATGTTGAGCTTGTTTTAAGTGTAGCCAAATCTGCCTGAGGGGGGTTCATACTTTCTCGAGTTTATAATAGCACCAATCACACTACTTCTAAAAAACTAGATCAATTTGAATCTAACTTTAATGACGAATTTGTTCGCCTTCAAGCAAAGGTTGAGAAAAGAGTTACTGATTTGTGTGTTCAAACTCGTGAGTCTTTAACTGATGTAAAGAATAATTTTGAGTCATTTCGTAATCAGTTAGAAACAAAAATTGACGAGGTTGCAAAAAACTGCTCCAATCAAAGTAACAAGTTACAAGAAAGGTTGAATGAACACGTGAAACAGAATGATCTTGAACTTCGAGAAATAAAGTCCATTATCGGTACTGACCAATCTAGGTAGGACACTGTTGTTAATAAAGTAGGTGAACAGAATGCTAGTATTGTTCAGTTACAAGAAGAATTCTCAGAACTTTCAACAAAGACAAGTCAAACAATACAGGACCTGAGTCAAAGCATTCATTTAGTATCAAATAAAATTGCAGGATGTGAAATTACATATAAGGGTTGTGTTCAACAAGTAACTGACATTGCGTCAAAAGTAGAAATAGTAAACAATAAATTTGTTGACTTTGATTATCAGTTAAGAGATATTTCGAAAGACTTAAGAGCATTGCAGGTCATTGCTCAGCAACAAACTAACAAAAGTCAAGTGCAAAGCACCAGTAAATTTAGTGATTTTAATAAAAATCCAAGTAGTATTGCTAGTTATGTACGTTTTTCAAGATCTAGTCAAATAGATGAGAGATATCCAGTAGAAAAATGTTCCAATGTTACATTTAGAAAGTAAACTACTAGTACAAAGTCTGATACTTCTAGTTCTGATACTGAAAGCTCAATAGAGTATAAGAAAAAAACTATATAGATTTAGTCATTCTTTGAGTACAAACGGAAATGTTGTTAACAAAAGAAAATCTAGTTTTAATAAAGAGAGAAATGGTTATGTAGCTAGTGAAACTGAATCTGAAATTAATGGAAGCATGGTGGATTAAGATACTCTGATATTGGAAGGTTGCCAAATTTCAATGCTACAAGGACAGATTACTTAGCGTCTCAGCTGTTAAAAGAAATTGAAGATAGTTTTGTAATGTCAGACATTCCAATTAAACATTACATGAAGTACATACCTATGGTTCTTAAGGGTGTTGCAAAACATTGGTTTGATCAAAACAAAGAATTGATAGATGATTATGAAACTTTTAAAGCATTGTTTCTAAATGTGTTTGAAAGTCCATAATGGAAGAGTACTTGTTTGACAAATGTACTATCTAAGAAATTTTCCAAGGAGAGTAAACAAAGTTTGTTAGGTTATTTCTGGTCACAAGTAAATGTGTTAAATGTAGTTCAACCTGAAATGAGTGATCAGCAAAAACTTATTCTCATTGCTCATCAAATGCCAATGAAAGTGAAAGAGGCTATACTTAATCAGCCTAATATCTCATTGGGAATTGCAGCTGAATTAGTTTCAACACATGAAGCTCTTTATAATTCCTATGATGTAGATTCAAAACCATCCTGTAGGTTTGTTACGCAAATACTAGTAAGAAAGTTTGATGGTAATATTGAACCAAATACATCCAGAAATGTAAATAATAGTGCAAGAAATGTTGGTAACAACAATCGTGATAGATTTAATTCCTATAGAAGGTATAACAACAATACAGATTATCAATCTGGAAATAATACTGTAAGCAATAGATTTCTGAATAATTTCAATGATTACCAACGAGGTTACAGAAATGAAAATTATAGTAGATTTAATGATAGAAGTAGATATAATCCATATAATAGGTTTAATCAGAGGAAACCTCTGATGCTAACAAGTAGTACTAATACTGAATTTGAAGAAAATACTGGTGTAGTACATGCAGTAAATTTTCCAAATAGGAATAATAGTAGTGGTGTAAAAAAAATTCTTCTTTAGAGCTGAAGCTTCTACATTATTGCCTCATGAAAGTTTAAACTGAATTGTGAGCCTATTAGTATGGCGACTCAAGGTACAATAGGTGAAGATAATGCTGTTGTGTCATACCAACATAAGATACAAGATTTTGACAGTAGTGATGAAACTTTATTGAAAACCACTAACATAAATTCAGAGTGTAGACCTAAGCTTAACACTTATGTACATATTTGCCAAGTAGATGTTGACTTTTATAATGACTTGATGATAGAAGAAGAGAAATTCAGTACAAAAAACATGAATTTGCCTATTAATGTTAGACAAAAAATAAAAGGTACATGCTTTATTAATTGTGAAATTAATGGTTTAGATTATAAATGCCTCGTAGACTCGGGTAGTGAACTCTCGTTACTCTCTGCAGATAAATGGAAAGTGATTACTCAAGAAGTTACACTAACAATTTTACAACCAGTAACAGACATAATACTTGTAGATTATTCTGGCAAGAAACAACAAAAGGTATTAGGCAAGATCATTGTCAATCTAAGTTTTGATGGAGAAGATATTTAAATAGAATTTGTAGTGGTAAAAAACCTAAATGTTGGAATTTTATTAGGTTTAGACTTCTTATACAATATAGGAGCCAATATTGATTTTTGATGTAATGAATTGTTATTGAAGACGGCTCAAGGTAATAAGTTGATTAAGCTTTTACCATGTGTATCTGAAGAAGTAGATGGTATATTTCAAGAATGTTTGAATGTTGGATTAAATGAAAATGTATCAGAAATGGTTGCCAATACTACAGATTTGAGAAACAAGGTAGACCAGGCAGAAATCTTGTCAATTGAAGAAAAGAAGCAATTGTTGAAATTGGTTGTAGAGTTTAAAGATTTATTTGATGAAAAACCAGGTGTGTGTAATGTATATGAACATAACATTGAACTAGATACTCAAGAACCATTAGTATTGCACACAAACATCGTGCACCGCTCACAGTCTGTACAGTAAGTGTCTGACGTGAATCACTCGACCCCACCGGTCAGCGTTGCCGTTTGGCAGTGCTGCCCTCACATAATGGCGGAATTTACAGGTACTACACACCTTATGGTCATATCTTCCCCTCCCTGGAGAGAATAATTTTT
Source organism: Lepisma saccharinum (assembly GCF_977018435.1). Taxonomy (NCBI): domain Eukaryota; kingdom Metazoa; phylum Arthropoda; class Insecta; order Zygentoma; family Lepismatidae; genus Lepisma; species Lepisma saccharinum. The sequence goes on from NW_028143339.1 coordinate 70,897, forward strand.
GACATAGGAAAAAATTATTTACAATACACAAAATATACAAGAAAATATAACATGTTTAGTCCAAAGTTCAAAATAAATATTTGAATAAACAAAAATCAATTTAAATGTTTATCCGGTTCCTCACTTAAGGATATTTGTTCTTAAATTCATCCAAATAAAATTTCCTTTTTTCTACACTACAATTCCATTTTTTCAAGTTTTCTACATGATGGTTTTCTGTTACTTTTCCTTTACTTAATTCAATTAAAGTAAATACACCTTTTCTGAGTTCCTTAAAAACATAATAGGGACCTTCATATACATTACAATATTTTCTAATCCTCTTGTCAACAAGACTACTTCTTTTGGTATATTAATAACATCATTCCTTAAAAAATCTACTACATTTACATGCAAGTATTGAGTATTTTGATCTGAAAAATTTCTAGAAAGAAAATCCGCTAACAAATTATCTTTTCCTCTGCAGTACTCCACTTGAAAGTCATAATTTTGGAGTTGTAAAGACCATCGTAAAAGACGTAAATTCCAATTTTTTGCATGTCGAAGCCAGATTAGGCAACGATGATCACATACAATAGTAAATCTGTTACTAAGGCATTCTAATTCACTAATTGTATAGCGTGACTCATAATCCTTAAGAGTTCTACTCATGTATGATATTAAATGTTTTTCACCATTAATAATTTGGTATAAGTAACCACCATGACCAACAGAAGATGAATCGGTTTGAATGTAAAATATGTTTTCAAACTCTGGATGATAAAGCTTGACATCCTGTACAATTGCTTCTTTTAACAAATCGAAACTGGATTGTTATTTGTCTCCCCAGTGCCATTTTTCCCCTTTTCTCAGCAACTCATACAAGGGTGAACATAAATTCAAAAAATTTGGATAAACTTCCTTAACCCAGTAAAACATCCAATGATTTTTTGAAGACTCTTAACATCTTTAGGAGGTTGTAATTCCGCTATTGCCTTAACTCTATCAGGATTCATACTGATACCATCTTTATCTATGATATGTCCTAAATACAATAGTTTCTCTTTGCAGAAAAATGTATTTTTCAACTTCATTGTCCTTCCAGCCTGCCTAAGCTTTTCAAATACTTCTCTCAGATCTTGTGAATGTTTTTCAAAACTTTCACTACGTATACACAAATCATCTACATATATGATAACAGAGTCACTTAAGATGTTACCTAGAACTTTAGACATAGCCAAAAACCAATCTCTTGAATTGAAATTGTTTTCCTTCAAAAGCAAACGCCGTGGAAGGCCTAGACTTTTCTGTAAGAAGTATCTGACGAAATCCAGCGGACATGTCTATGACTGAAACATAAGGTTTATTCTTAAATCCTCTTAAAGCAAGTTCAATATTTATTGGACGTAATTGGATGTTTTTTTATGTAAGTTTATAAGCCTAAAGTCTGTACACACTCTTATAGCTCCAGAAGATTTAGGTACTACAACTAATTGATTTAAATATGGAGATTCACAAATTTCAATTATATCCCATTCTAACAATTTTTCAATATAATCTCTTACATACTTTCTATATTGGTAAGGAATAGGGTAAGGCTTACTTACTAATGGTTCTTGAGCATCTAGTTCAATGTTATGTTCATATACATTACACACACCTGGTTTTTCATCAAATAAAACTTGAAACTCTACAACCAAATTAAACAATTGCTTCTTTTCTTCTATTGACAAGATTTCTGAATGATCTACCGTGTTTCTCATATCTGTAGTATTGGCAACCATTTCTGATACATTTTTATTTAATCCAACATTCAAACAGTCTTGAAATATACCATCTACTTCTTCAGATACACATGGTAAAAGCTTAATCAACTTATTACTTTGAGCCGTCTTATCATTACATCAAAAATCAATATTGGCTCCTATATTGTATAAGAAGTCTAAACCTAATAAAATTCCAACATTTAGGTTTTTTACCACTACAAATTCTATTAAAATATCTTCTCCATCAAAACTTAGATTGACAATGATCTTGCCTAGTACCTTTTGTTGTTTCTTGCCAGAATAATCTACAAGTATTATGTCTGTTATTGGTTGTAAAATTGGTTGTGTAACTTCTTGAGTAATCTCTTTCCATTTATCTGCAGAGAGTAATGAGAGTTCACTACCCGAGTCTACGAGGCATTTACAATCTAAACCATTAATATCACAATTAATAAAGCATGTACCTTTTATTTTTTGTCTAACGTTAATAGGCAAATTCATGTTTTTTGTACTGAATTTCTCTTCTTCTATCATCAAGTCATTATAAAAGTCAACATCTACTTGGCAAATATGTACATAAGTGTTAAGCTTAGGTCTACACTCTGAATTTATGTTAGTGGTTTTCAAAATCTTGTATCTTATGTTGGTATGACACAACAGCATTATCTTCACCTATTGTACCCTGTGTCGCCATAGTAATAGGCTCACAATTCAGTTAAACTTTCATGAGGCAAAAATGTAGAAGCTTCAGCTCTCAAAGAAGAATTTTCTCTATTATTCCTATTTGGAAAATTTACTGCATGTACTACATTAGTATTTTCTTCAAATTCAGTATTAGTACTCCTTGTTCGCATCAGAGGTTTCCTCTGATTAAACCTATTATATGGATTATATCTATTTCTATCATTAAATCTACTATAATTTTCATTTCTGTAACCTCGTTGGTAATCATTGAAATTATTCGGAGATCTATTGCTTACAGTATTATTTCCAGATTGATAATCTGTATTGTTGTTATACCTTCTATAGGAATTAAATCTATCACGATTGTTGTTACCAACATTTCTTGCACTATTGTTTACATTTCTGGATGTATTTGGTTCAACATTGCCATCAAACTTTCTGACATTTATTTGCCTAACAAACCTACTGGATGGCTTTGAAACTACATCACACTAATTATAAAAAGCTTCATGTGTTGAAACTAATTCAGCTGCAATTCCCAATGAGATATTAGGCTGATTAAGTATAGCCTCTTTCACTTTCATTGGCATTTGATGAGCAATGAGAATAAGTTTTTGCTGATCACTCATTTCAGGTTGAACTACATTTAACACATTTAGCTGTGACCAGAAATAACCTAACAAACTTTGCTTACTCTCCTTGGAAAATTTCTTAGATAGTACATTTGTCAAACAAGTACTATTCCATTATGGACTTTCAAACACATTTAGAAACAATGCTTTAAAAGTTTCATAATCATCTATCAATTCTTTGTTTTGATCAAACCAATGTTTTGCAACACCCTTAAGAACCATAGGTATGTACTTCATGTAATGTTTAATTGGAATGTCTGACATTACAAAACTATCTCTAATTTCTTTTAAAAGCTGAGACGCTAAGTAATCTGTCCTTGTAGCATTGAAATTTGGCAACCTTCCAATATCAGAGTATCTTAATACACCATGCTTCCATTAATTTCAGATTCAGTTTCACTAGCTACATAACCATTTCTATCTTTATTAAAACTAGATTTTCTTTTGTTAACAACATTTCCGTTTGTTCTCAAAGAATGGCTAAGTCTGTATAGTTTTTTCTTATACTCTATTGAGCTTTCAGTATCAGAACTAGAAGTATCAGACTTTGTACTAGTAGTTTACTTTCTAAATGTAACATTGGAACATTTTTCTACTGGATATCTCTCATCTATTTGACTAGATCTTGAAAAACGTACATAACTAGCAATACTACTAGGATTTTTATTAAAATCACTAAGTTTACTGGTGCTTTGCACTTGACTTTTGTTAGTTTGTTGCTGAGCAATGACCTACGATGCTCTTAAGTCTTTCGAAATATCTCTTAACTGATAATCAAAGTCAACAAATTTACTGTCTACTATTTCTACTTTTGACGCAATGTCAGTTACTTGTTGAACACAACCCTTATATGTAATTTCACATCCTGCAATTTTATTTGATACTAAATGAACGCTTTGACTCAGGTCCTGTATTGTTTGACCTGTCTTTGTTGAAAGTTCTGAGAATTCTTCTTGTAACTGAACAATACTAGCATTCTGTTCACCTACTTTATTAACAACAGTGTCCTACCTAGATTGGTCAGTACCGATAATGGACTTTATTTCTCGAAGTTCAAGATCATTCCGTTTCACGTGTTCATTCAACCTTTCTTGTAACTTGTTACTTTGGTCGGAGCAGTTTTTTGCAACCTCGTCAATTTTTGTTTCTAACTGATAACGAAAAGACTCAAAATTATTCTTTACATCAGTTAAAGACTCACGAGTTTGAACACACAAATCAGTAACTCTTTTCTCAACCTTCGCTTGAAGACGAACAAATTCGTCATTAAAGTTAGATTCAAATTGATCTAGTTTTTTAGCACGTTTTCCTTCACGTTAGCAACACAGTCTTCTACTAACCTTATTTTCCTTGTAACAGTTTTTTCTACTTCAGAAAACTTCGAACCCAACGACGACAGCTGAGAATCCATCTTTTCATCCCTCGCCGCGACGTTCTCTTGCATGGAAGCAATATTTTCTTGCAAGCCAGTAATCTGGGATGCAAAGGTAGATAGCTGCTGCTGCAATACATCTCCTAGTCGAGATTCCAACTGCTTCAATGACTGTTCAATGTCTGGTTTTGCTGGCATTTTGCTGCAACTAGTGACTGTAACGTTTTTATATCCACATATCACAAACGCTACATATTGGGAAAATTTCAGGTAAAATATTAGTTTAATTTTCCGCCATCAGAGGCCGTTCGTCCTCGATGGCTCAGTGACCAGTGCTGCCTCTCGCGGCAGACTTGGTACAAGCGCTGAGGACGTAAAACACCTCGGCAGTTGCTTCAACGACTTCTGAAACGATGGGAACGCGTAGGTCAAACTCCTTTTGCACAACTTAGCCAGCGAGAGACGTGCCCAGCGTGCTGCACCTACGGACGGAAGTTCTCCCAGTTTGCCCTTTGAGGAATGGGTCGATATCAAAGAGGACAAGGACTTAAATAGGGCAGCGGCCTTACGAGGACTCTGAGGCCGAAGTTTGTTTGACGTAGGTACGTAAATTCTCTCTGCTGTGATAATGAACTTAACATCTTTGTGCCGAAGTTCCACGTCGTATTTCTCTTTAACCACGCGTAAGCATCGCGCATAAAACTTTTATTGCATTCTGGTCGTCCTCACCCTTTCTCACCTTTTTGTTGCGCGTCGCCTTTTGGACGTCTTGAACGCTTTAAGTAAAATTAATGAAAGATAAATATACGTCAAAATCAGTGGGAACGGAACAGATTGATTCTTACTTGATAGTAGGCTGGTGGTCACAAAGGGGCGTCGAGTTGAAGTCCTCGTCGCTAATGCTAAATTACGAACCTTCTTTTGCCCCCCCCTTGTTAATTGATTCGGGACGTTTGTTCCAATTGCACTTTTGCACCCTTTTCCACGGTAGCATTAAGAATCAGGAGAATTGGGGGTAATGTTGTTAAAATGCAAAAACTTGTTAATGTAAAAGTAAAAACAGTGTGATGCAAAAGGAAAAACTTGCTTGTAGTGAACATACGGGCTATGATGTATTGTAATTGTTAAATCTTTAATGTTTGAATGGGCCGAGGGAAAGGTCAGTATACTGAATACGTGTTGTTAATGAAGTGAATGGTTGAAGTCAATTAAATTTATACATGCAGGACGTGTTTTTTGGAAATTCGACGTGGACGCACGTCTGTTGTGAAACTAGTATTGGGCTTATGTTTACCCTGTTGATATTGGGCAATTTTACCTGTTTGATTGTTGTTTTTGAAATACATGATATTTGTGCAATGCAATACGTTGTCGATGATTGAATGTAGCAAATAGCAAATTTTGTCTTACCACAAAACTATCGTGCGGCAACAGATATAAACGCGCACGAGATACGCATCACGAGGCAACGATAGATCTGTACCAAGGGTACTATTGAGTAATATTGTATTTACATGAGGGCAAGACCAAAGGATAAGATTGAATGATATATATATAGTAATTGAGATTGTGAATGAATTCAACGGAGAAGGCACAGAGTGTTATTCGTTGACGGACCCTCTAATTTTGTGTGTGCGTTATATACATATATATATATGGTGTACATTTATTACAGGGCTTTGTCTCGCGCTTCTCGTCGACGCTGCTTGTAGACTCCTGCGTTGTCGTGCGAGAAGGGCGACACAAAAAAGGTATTTGTGATATATAGTGTGGGTTTTTGTTCTATCCTTGAAGTTGCGATCGTCGCACAGCCGCTTCCTCTTAAACATCTCGCGCGGTCGTGGCTTAACCCCACTATACCATTACTTATCCTTTCCACTAAATGCACGTAGCTGGTAGTCAAAGACCATCTTCAACATTCGCGACCATTACAGTACATGGCACTGAACAGCTGCTTACCTTCGTAGTGAAATCAACTTCTCCCTTCGCAGCACAATTCCTAACGTAACGGTCAAGAACTTCGTTTTTCGTTGTGCGTTCTGATATTTGGTCCGTTGTTCATGCACCACTTATCACCACACTGCAAAGAAAGCCCATATGCTGAACAACAGATTTATTTCACAAAATGAAATAAGAAGCAAACATAGTACACGAATACTACAGCTTTACGGAGTGCTAACAGCCAGCCCACTTCGAAACAAGGATTGCACACAAACATCGTGCACCGCTCACAGTCTGTACAGCGAGTGTCTGACGTGAGTCACTCGACCCCGCCGGTCAGCGTTGCCATTTGGCAGTGCTGCCCTCACATAATGGAGGAATTTACAGGTACTACACACCTTATGGTCATAAGTGATATGGGAGAACATTTATCTTGCCCATTGTTGACTTTAGCCATGTTTTAATACATCTCATTGTAGAAAAAGACAGTTCAGCTGTAGGTGAAGACACTGACAGTCTTCCGTAAATATGTAATAAATCAAATCTACTTCAGCTGAAAATGATCACCAGGGTGTGATTTATGATTTTATCAGAGAGGATGGGGAGGGGATGAACTTAGTTGGTTTGCTATATTATTAATCTTATAGATGTTTGTAAAGAGCTCCCCAGAATACTATTTATTAGGCTGTAATAATTTTCCATTCATTTTAAACTCTTATGCAGATCTTTTTGTACCAATATAAGGGTGTTTCATAAAGTGTGCAGTTTTTGAAAATGCAATAACTCAGCCAAAATTGCATGAAAGTTGACATTTTTATTTTTATTATTTTACACATTTACTACGATTTAATAATTGAAAAGTGTCCAGCATATGCCCGTATGTGATTTAAATGTGAAAAATGATGTCTGGCATATGCCCATATGGCATATTTCTTCGTTTCACGTGATCGGTTGCTTTGATCTCTTGCGTCAACTGAACCTTGTAAGGGTGCATATGAAGGTGTTCTTTCAGTATTCGTTGCACGGAGGATATCGATATCCCCAACTGCTGTGAACGACGGCGAAGTGACTTCGCGGGGCTAACATTCACACTGTCTTGCACTACTGCAATGTTTCCATCTGTGCGACGACTACGTTTTCGCCCAGGCAAATTTATGGTTGCAAGTGACCAGGATATCTCGAATTTCTTCACCAACCTCGTAACTGTTGTTGCAGGGGGGGGGGGGGGCATTGTTATGTCCGAAGATCGCGCGAAGATTACGAACTGTCTGTGCATAAGACTGTAATGTGTTTTCAAGATAACGACGCTTTGCTCGATAGTGAAACGCTCCATGGCAACTAAACTGAACAAATGACAAGAAATTGCTCAAGTAATAATCGGAGTGATCAGAGATTACGAAAATGATAACAACAGTGTTGCCAACCTTCAAACAAAAAAATGACAAGCGATTTAAAAACTGCACACTTTATGAAACACCCTTTACTATACATTATTATAATTTGGATGTTAATTGCTTAATATCTTATCTGATAGAAATCAACGCCATTTTAAGTTTCATTGATTCAGATTATAGTCCAGTCCAGTACTGCCTATTGGCAAATCAAAGACCAAATAAGAATGAACAGCAATGTATAAGTTTTGCCAACATTTAATGAGCAGCAGCGTGTCTAAAAGACAAGGCTTAACAAAATCATATGTATTATTATATGTAGATACATATGGGACTCTAAAATTAAGTGAACTAAACTGGAACACTATAAGTAGTATGATGCTTTTGGATCTTAAGAGATTGTCTATTGAAGAAGTTAATTAAAAAAACTAAGAATTACGGACTATTACTATTACCTTGCAAGTTACTGAATTATCACAAAAGGTGGAATATTCTTGGTCTCTATGTGGGCTTAAGGATAAATTAATTTATTTATTAAAAAGAATTACCATTTGTGCCTGAAAAGAAAGTCTGAATGAAACAAAATATATAAAAAAACAAAATGCACTAGAAGGATATAGAAAGTTGCTATTTGTAGGTGAAATATTATTTAATTATCCTGAAAATTAAACTTTTAAATGAGGATCGTCGACCAAATAACTTTTATATACCCCTGGCCAGATGACTTTAAAAGAAAACCAATTATGGCATTTGAAGCAGGTTTTATATGATCACTTTGCCCATGCATTCTTTAATTTTCTTTCTGAAATTCCATAGTCTAAGCTTGTTTCCTTGATGCTTGACTTTTACTATTAATAAACTCTCCAATCGAAATGAATGATCATTCTGCCTTAATTTCACAAACAGTATAAGCACAACATCAAAGAATGATTTTCTGATAATTTCCAATCTCCAAAAGATGATTACGATTTATTTTTGATACATAACGAGTGTATCCTTCCATGATAAACGTCCCATGTGTTACTTGAAACAACAAATAAGCTTCTTCTTACCTTCAGAAGAATCAATTTATCCTGAGACTCCAAGAGATAGATACCTGAGATTCCTAGACCAGCATCCTAGAAGTGATTCTCAAGATTCACCCATCACCAGGAGAGTTCAACACAACTTTCAACTTCATACAATGAAAAATCCAAATAAATCCCGCGCATCTGGATACATAGGGGACGATGTGCAACAATTACGAAAGACTTAAAAAAGAGTGATTTCGCCAATAAACTGTAGTTATCACCATTTAATAAAGCAACTTTGCACAATTGAATCGCTTCTACAGGATTGCGACACATTCACGTGACATTTAGGTGTACATCTTTAAAAGTCCCGCATGCAATACAAATCCACAGAAACTAAATTCACTTCTTTGTACTGACGCCTTCCACCCCCCCCCCCCTCAAGACTGCTTTCTGTTCATCTCTACAATGACGGCTTCTCTTTTTTATGTTCGATTGATTGATTTAGTTTATTTTACTTCTCGTTTTGTGCTCTTGGCTAATTTGCGAAGATGGGGGTGAGAGATGAAATGATGAAATTGATGAATGGACATTCACAAACAACCAAGCCCGAGCGGGATTCGAACCTGGGACCCTTGGCACCGCAATGCGCTAACCACTTGGCCACAGGGTCCAACTTTTTTATGTTCGAAAAACAAAACACAATTGTAGGAACTCATTTTTGAAAGGCTACAATTATGTAAACACTGGATGCAATGCCGCCTTTGTTTGAATATAAGAATATTTACCAAGTGCTCCAAGGTGGAAGATCAAAAGAAATAACGGTGATGCATTTGATTTGAAATTTGGTCCGGAACATATGGTTCCTGTAAAAAGGCACTCGCACTTCAACTTTCATTGTATTCTACATCAGGACATAATTTGAACTTCTTTCCTTACATGTGACTGCCACACCACAAGAGTAACATATGAAAGTTTCACGAGTTTTTTTGTTTTTTTAATTGTGTGGTTTCTCTTTCCTTAATTATTTTATGCATTTGTCACATGGGTCGGGGTGGGGGCTAATGTGTGTTTCTTGGAGGGTTAGCGCCCCCTAGCCCCTACCTAACTACGCCTACGTTCGTAATCCTCATGCAGGAGCTTGTGGGAGAGTGGTATCAAATCAGTGAAATACCACCCCAAAAGAATTGTGGGAAATGACATGACATACTTACTTTTGACGAGTTATATACAGTGTTAACCCAAATCGAAGCATGTTTGAATTCCAGACCGTTAACTGCTCTATTCAGTGACCCCAACAACATGCAGGCACTTACTCCAGGGCATTTCTTAATAGAAGAGGCATTGATAGCTACTCCAGATAGGGACTTTGCTAGAACAAAAATGAACATACTGTCAAAGTGGCAGCAGCTTGTGCAAAGGCTGACACAGCATTTCTGACACAGATGGTGTACAGACTACCTTTCTCAGTTACAACAGCATCCTAAGTGGAGGAGGGAGCAACAGAATCTACAGGCTGATGACTTGGTTGTGGTCAGAGAAGATCAACTTGCACCTCAACAGTGGAAACTTGGCAGAGTAATCGACGTTCATCCAGCTGGAGATGGATTGGTTAGAACTGCAACAGTGAGAACCACAGTGGGAACCAATGAAGGAACCTATAAGAGGCCAATAGTCAAAATTGTCAAACTGTAGCTTTCATCAGTGAGTGAAATTTGTCACCAGTGATGTCATTTTTAGAATGAAATTTTGGAAAATTGCATTGAATTTACAATTGTTCATTAAAAATGTATTCTATATTGTGTATTTAGTAAAGTATTGAAATTAACCATTTCAAGTTAGGTGGCATGTTCTGTACCTTGTACAGTTGGAGTCAAGATGGCCAACAGAAGACTTGCAGGACTTTAATGCATACTCAAAAGTGAGTGAATAGTCTGTGTGAGCAGGGAGAAGGGTGTGACAAGATGTATTTCAGCTGTCTGCAATTAATGTAGTACCTTGCAATGAATACATCATACATATGTAATTGAGTGTCTATATTTTGTGTACTAGTCTGTCTACAGCATCATAACCATTCCTGGAAAGGTTACAGATGGCATCCAAAACAAGAAGAGTGCTTCCTGTTGGTCAGTGGGCGTGAACACATGCCTTCCACGCAGGGGTGCCGACTTGTCAAAATTTTTGGGGGGGTTCTGATCACTGAAATAAATTAATTATTGACTCCCTCCCTCCCTTTTTTAAGTTTTGGCCTCAGTGTTAGGAATCTCGTAAAAGCCCATGAATTCCTCAAAAATATTAAAATTTCCATTTACAGTTCGAATGCAAAATGTCAATTGTTCACGGATGGATATGTCACAAGTTTCGTCAACCATAATAGCAAAATATTCGTGCCTTTTAATATCTGCTACCACGGAGCGCAAAACAGATCTCCCTAATATATCAATGATCTCGTTCTGAATGTCATGTAAGAGACATTTGTAGCCCGAACGTCCCATCCACTCTCCTAGTTCATGCACATCTTATTTTGAAACTCTTTTTAGTAAAAATGTTAACAATACTCATAATTATATACTTAGTATATAGTAATAAGTCATGTGTTTTGCTGTCTCTTTGTCATAGCCCCCCCCCCAAAGTTGATGGTTTAGTGGTCTCAGCCACCCAAAGTTGATAGTCTAGAACATTTCAAATGTGTATTTAAAGTTAAGTTCATGTGGCACAATTCAGAGTAAACTTTACAAGAGAAGCAAAGTAATACATTAGATTATCTTAAGCAAAATTATTTGGGGGGGCTCTACCCCACATCGATAACCTTGGAGAGGCTAGAGCCACCCAAGCCCCATGAAGTCGGCGCCTATGCTTCCACGTCATCACAGTGAAGCATTTTGTTTTGAAGTGAAAAGAGGGCATAACTAAATAAGTGAGTGGTCATCAATAATAATCGAGAATTGTTGAAGTTCTTGGATACCTTGAAAATATGTAACCTTGGCACGACACAATTTAGATACATGTGGCAAAAGTAAAACAATTTTTAGACGTTCATGTTCCACATGAAAATTCTTGCAACTAAGAAAATAACCGTTCCCTAATTAGAATCTTACCTGCCTGAAAACATGAAGAACCAATAAGCGCTCATTAATTAGGATGATCAAAATTTTATTTATATTGTTCAATGTGCATTATTTAAAATTGATCTACTCGGGAGAAATTTACTGTGGTAACACATGGTTAAGAAGTGGTACTGGTTTACAGCACGAATGCACAGATCAGTTGATGAACAACTGGCATCCAAAAGCAAAAACCAGAAGGTAATTTTGTAGTTTGTCCTGGCGGGTCATGGACTATTGTATTTGCATACCAGAACATATATACATAATTGTAAACATGTTATTGGGAATTAACCAAAAATGAACGAATGGTGCAGTGCAGAAATTAATTATTTTTGAAGTGAATTTTCAATTATTGGTATATCGATGAATTAATCTGATGAGTGCATGTTGAAATCTTTTTAGCCAAACCACATGTTCCAAGAGTAGTTACAGTAATCAGATTAAAGTTGAGTTTATAAAATTTTCTATGTTTGTCATTATGCTATTGATTAAGAAAAATGATTGTTTGATCATTTACACAACACTAAAGCAAAGCAAATTTTGTAACTGGGTTATTCTGGCCATATGTCTTACTTAGTTGGGATTGTTCAGGGCTCGATCTATCCACAAAGTTATGTTGACCAGGAAACGCGTTACATGCTGGACCATTTGTTAGGGATTCAGCCACATTCGATTATCACTAGACATTTAGTGCAAGCCATGTGGACATTTCATCTACAATCACAGTCACTTCTGGGATGTAATGATCTCATTGTAAGTCAATTAAATAGTTACAACCCAGAAGTGTCCATGAATGTACTCTGAGAAAGTAAAGTAAAAGTAAAAAAATAAAGTGCTTCCCTGTGCTCTTGGACCAAATCGTGAAGGTGTAAAGAGGATGTGGAGTTAGGGTCCCAGACTTTCTTCATCTAGGCCAAAGGTGGGGGTGATGTGATCATCAACATGCCCCTCTGCCTTTACCCCATGAAAAGTGATGTATAGTAAACTAAACACAAAAACCCATATTTCAAGTCTATGAAACTAAATTTGGAGAATATGCGGTAGTCAGTTTGTTATGATCCTGACACATTCTTATGGAAAAATAGTGAATATAAAAGTTACAAAAGCTAAGTATTTATAATCTCAAAGTCCCTGTGACTAACATAAATTGAATTTCTTGATGCATATGTGAAATTAATTCACATTGGCAACATTAACAGTGGTGCTAGCGTTGGACTGATGAAAGTTTCAAGTGACATCCTAATTAGTTCTTCTGTAACTAACATGTAAAGAGGAAAACTTTGTGCAAGGCAGATTGCTTATACAATCGTCAACATCTTGCTTGACATGCATTCTGCATATTATATTAGGTGCAAGTTCCTGTAGATAAGTGTCTTCCAGGTCTCATGCAGGCCTCAGGTAATGACTCAATTCTGTTAATTTTCTTATAATTAATTCTAAAAGCTTATCCGTGAAGTTAAATTTTTGCAGGCAGTACCGGATTGCATTTTATTACTTATTATTATATTTTAGGGAGTTTGAACATCCAAAGTCCTAGTTCTGTATTTAAATTTCAATATTTTTACATTAAAATAAATTAATGTAAATTCCTGTTGTTAGAGGACAAGAACACCACACTTAGATTCCCCTACTACAACAGGTAGCGCTGGGAAATAGCAGACTACATGGACACAGACAAACAGTTAACAACAGGGCACCTAGCAGAGAACTACAAACAATAGAAGCATGCCAGGCAACAGTACAACAAGTTCCAACGAGGATGGTGCCTGTTTTATATTGTATTCCAGATACAAACAAGGTTCATTGAGTAACCTATTTATTAACAAAGTGCGTACAGCAACACAGCTTACTGCCTGCACTGCTTGCCATATGCTGGACATGATGCTTTTTTATGCTTTCTCTTGAGAAAGAGAAATTTGTTGAGTTCACAAAAAGTGATCCAGTGTTATGTAAATTAATAGACTATCATGTAAAAGGACGGCCTGATGACAAGAAAAATGTACCTGAAGAGTTGAAGTTGTATTATAAGTTCCGTAGTGAAATTCATGTGGAGGAAGGATTGGTGTTTTTAGGTCATAAGGTAATTGTTCCACTGGGTTTAAGAAGCAAAGTTTGTCATTGTTGCATGAAGGTCACTTTGAAATAGTCAAAACTAAATTGAAAGCCAGAAAAATAGTCTACTGGCCAAGATTGACATCAGACATTGAAAACTTAATTTTAAAATGTAAGGTATGTCAAAAGCTTCAAAGAGCTAATAGTAAAGAATCATTGATATAAAATTAAATTCCAGAAATACCTTTTGAGAAAGTTAGTATAGATATTTTTGAGTTTGCAGGCAGTGTGTAGGCTATAATAATTTTGCAGTGGGATGCAAAATTAAGCAAGTGAAAAATGTGTAGATGCAACATTGAGAATTGAGCATGTCTGATAGTGAAAGAGATGTGCTAGGTGTAACATATGCAGCGAGTATTGATGGTGCCACTAAAATGAGTGCTCAAAGTGAAACCAGTAAAGAATGGTTAGAAAAAGTTAGGGTAGAAAATGAAAATGTAGTATTCAAGTTGGATACAGGTGCTGAGGTCAATGTAATGCCAGGGAGAATGTTGAAACAAATCAAACCTAAGTGTAAAATGAAGCCTACAAAAATTGTGCAAGAAGTGCAAGAGAAAGCATAAAAAAAGCATCATGTCGAGCATATGGCAAACAGTGCAGGCAGTGTGCACAAGATGGCCACCCACAGTAACCTGTGTTGCTGTACGCACTTCGTTAATAAATAGGTGATTCAATGAACCTTGTTTATATCTGGAATACAATATAAAACAGTGGCAGTTGCCACTGAAATTAATAATAATAATAAAAAAATATATAAAAAAGCAGTTTTGCGGATAAAGTGAGTACTAGTTTCTTTGTATTTATCTACTAAGCATCTGTCATTTCCCAATTATGAGTAAATAATTTATATGACAATATTGTGAGTTTCGTTATGGATAGTGCCACATGTCTGAATAATAATCAGATGATTGTGAAATGTGCAGATTCTCTGGGTACATAAAAAATTCTATACAGTTGAATTAACAAAATTGCTGTGTGAAGACAGAATTTAAGACAGGTTTGAAATCTTTCGATGACATGTGTGGCTCCGATTGCATAATTTATTTTTATTCTTTTGATTTGTTCAACTTTTCTTTAATTGCTATGGCAAGTTAATAAGCTATTATAAGACAACATGAATTCACACACACAACTTCCAGTAGGTAACATTTTCTCAAGGGCCAGGCTTTGCACAGTGGTCCAAACAAATTCACCATTAACTAGAAGTTGTGAAAATAGATTCAGTACACTTGTGGTTCAAGAACAGGAAGCTACTGGAATATAAGAATCCTAGAATTGAAAGCTACCTGTGGTTATAAAATGAGAGTCATCTCTTGATGATGTGATCTATTTTAATTTGTAATAGCATAGACTTTTTCATCTAGTTAGCCTTATGTCTTTATAAACCTCTATTGATGCCAATTCTGGTTTGAAACTTAGCTTTTGTATTTCTAAGATATAATTTTAAATTGATCTTATGTAGTGTTGCATTTGTAATATGCCATAACTCAAGTTTGTGAATAGAGTAACAAAACAACAAACAACCAGAAGTTAAGAATGTTAGCATAATATCTCAACTTTCAAGATTAATTAATTCTTGCCATTATTAATAAAATGTAAAATGCTGTACATGTTATTTAACACCTTCATCAATCATTCAGCAAAACATGCGCTCTTCGTATAACCATGTTCTGGAAGCCATGAAGAGGTGCTATTCTGAAAGAGTTCATGAAAACTAAATCAGATGTTGAAGTTACCCTTCAGTCAGTGCTAGACCATAGTAAGTATGACCTGAACATAAGCAGGGGACCAAGAAGAGAGATTACAAGACACACACTTTTACTTCCTGTTCCTTGTGTCACTTCAGATATACAGTAGAGCGTCGATTATCCGAACGTCGGTCAACCGAACGACCGCTTAACCGAACTGTGTACTCGCTCGCACCTGTTACTCTCCCACCCTACCATCCATCATCCCCCTCACTCCCAAACCAAGTTTCCCACAGTAGTCGCCGCACTGAGCCACTGCTGGCGGAACATTGCTTCTAATGGGGCCTTCATAAGGTGCTGCTGACCGGCCAAGCCGCCAGTCGCTGTGTTTCAACAATCAGCACACTTCTGTCGGTGTATGTATTGTTCATGCAAAATGCGTATGTAATATGTACATATTTTTGTTTAATAAACTGTACCACATACTATATATTCCTACTAAAGTTGCCTTTGTACGTTACTTTGTAATACTTAAAGAGATGCCTGTTTTTATGAATAAATTTACTGTACAGTACTTCTTTTTGGCAAATAAACATGTACAGTTCGATTATCCGAACAAACCAGTTTTCCGAACACCCATGTCCCCCAATTACTTCGGATAATCGACGCTCTACTGTACTATGAACCTAAGAAACTATGAGAAGTTGCTCTTTGTCAAAACTTTCTTTTTAAAGACAATCAAAATAATAAAATTTTTAAAGATTGCAACCACTACCAGATTAGGGTTGGCCACAAAATCCAGGTAATGGGTATCCATATTCAAATCATCTGATATTCATTTTGGATACAACAGATAATCTGAATATCCTGATCATTCGGATAGAACAGAGATGATGGATGATTTGTTTGGTGGAATCACCAGCAAATGAACCTGCGCAGACCCGTGACTCCTGTTCACAGCACTTCTACAAGGAGGGGAGGAGCAGAGGGGAGCATGCTTCCTTGTGAACAGAGCTGAGCGGATTGAGGGAAAGGTGTGCAAAGCATTTTAGCAAAAGATTCTTTTGTTTCTGGTCACTCTGTAGGAAATCCGTGTAGTGAAATACAAATACGACAAATAAAAGATTGGATAGCCTGTAAAACAGATAAATGGTAAAACTGCCCAGATAATGAACACATTTGGATATACGGATAATCCTGACAATTCAGGTATCCGAATAATCGGTATATCTTCATATCAGATTATCTGATGTTTGGATATTTGAAATCTAAATATAAAATTTTCTAACATCCGGATAAAATTTTATCGGGATTTTGCTATCCATATTCAACATCGTACTAGTATGTTTTGTAGTAGGTGTATGCAAACAAATACATAATGTGAGTGAGTGTGACTTGCACTTTGAGCAATGAAAAATAAATGCGTAACAGGTAGAATTTCTAAATTTATTAAAACGAATTATGGCATAAGTCCATAATTGTTATAATTTACAGGGTGTATTTTTAAATGTTATACTATAGAGGATGCATGAAAAGAAGATACCGCAGTAGGTTCTGCATTTTATATCCCATCCCAGAACATAATTAGACAATTTAAATTATCTCCCGACGTGTCAATATTTTTGGCGGAATGTTATGCAATATATAGAGCATTACTTCATATTCTAGAACAGGACCTTCCACAGTCTCTTATACTGACTAACGCCTTGAGTGTGCTCCAAACGTTGTCAAGATCAGGCACAGCAATCTATAAACTTATGTTTTTTTCCTTATCTTATTCAAAGTGCAGCGTTACGGCTCTGAAAACGGGGACAAGAAGTGACCTTTACTTACATCAAGGCACATTAAATCAAAACAAATCTCACGACTTCATAGACATCTACGCCAAGCAAGCTCGAACACTAAAACACACAACCCCCTTACTATTGCCTTATACAGACTTGCTCCCTCGAGTAAAAATGAAAATCCAACACGAATGGGATGAATGGTGTGCACACGAAATCCAAAACACAACCACCTATAAGTGGAACATGCACATCGGCACAAAACAACCTTGGTATCAATCTTTGAAAATGCCTCGAGCAGTGATTGTGTTCACCTTGAGAATGCGCACGGGTCACGTTCTGGTGAATTAACATTTGGCAAGAATACATATGGTACCTATAACTTCCTGTCAATGCGGAGAACCCAGCCAAACAATAACGCATCTGTTTTTCCAATGCCCCTTACGACAAGCCCATCGGGAACAGTTGTATCAAACCGTACTTCGACTAGCTGTTCCATTTCCGGTGTCAATCCCAACCCTGATAAGTCGTCCTCGAGCTCCCATCATGTGGATGCTATATAGCTTTGCTCGAAAATACAGCATCTTAATGTAAACAAAAACAATAAGGAAGATCACAGTGTAACATACCCAACAGGATAACCTCCCATAGTGAAAATCACGCGTGAAAGTAAAAGTGTATTGTGCAAGTGCCATAAGGAATAACGACTGAAGGAGACAAGAAGAAGTAGGATCAAATAAAGCAGTCCCAATGGCTAGAAACTGCAAAGGATAGGTGGTGTGAGCCACGATAAAGCAAGCAAGTTATACTATAGAATGCACATATGTGACTAAAATCATGTACAAAAATTTCTAGAAAAGCACAAAAATCAAAATTCCAAACCTATACCCTGTCCCAGCTAACTGTAGAGCAGATCCGTGCATATTGGCAGAGGAGAAGGAGGAAAATCGAGTGGTGAAAGTGCAGCATTTGCCAACCGTATGGTCCTAACCATACATTTACGGAAATTTCATGGCATGTACAGATGTACGGTCCAGACCTTAGTCCATACGCTAAATGCACGGCTTGTCAAAATTTGCTCTTGCAGTTTTATCCCTAATATTTCTCTAAGCAATTCTTAAACCAGTCGTACTGACCTGGAGACAAAAATATGGCCAGTTTGCAATGTGCGTTTGGTATTATCATTTTCAAAAGTTTGCAATACTTACAGTGCGAAGGAGGAAATCGGGTAACTCCTGTCGCCCATTACACAATCCCGTTTCTCTCACTGTTCATTGGTGGAGCCGTCTCACGTCACTACTTGCACAGAGACTTGTTCTCATTCGCCTGGTCTACAGTTACCTGGTACGGAGTTTACTAAGGAATACAATGTACAAAATAATCCGGCCATGTGAGGTTGTGTTTTTGTATGCATCTTTTAGTGTAGCTAGAAAAAGTTCTCGGAAACCAGAATGAAACGTCGCAGATAAATAAAATAATAACCACTAAAATAACTGTGCTAGATTATTTTGCATCTATAAAAAGTGGTTATGCATATCTTTAAGAAGAACATAGGAAAACAATATGTAGCCTACCTGATAAAAAGTAAAAAACTATCGGAGTAGATTTCCATGTCCCATGTAGTGCTCGAATGAGGTTAAATCCCATGTTTGTATACCTACTTACCCAATTTCATTGCTACAGTTAACACATCATTACAGATACATCTTCATAGACAAGTGCATACACAAAAAAAGTAATATTGTCATGAAATTATCAACTAACATGGAAATCAAATTGTCCCTTACATCACATGACTTACCTACCTTAAATGCGATGAAGCAAGTTTATCAAACATCCTTATTTATTGACTGATAGACATCCCAGAAGGGTGCTTGCATACTTTCACAATTCTTAAAGTTCCTTAGTCTAAGGGCACAGTGCAGGCGGGTAGTTTTGGCTTGGAAACTATATGATAAGTGGTGGAGCAAACTAAGTGGCATCCTAGAATCTGTCAATCATGAAGAACTTGCTCCTCTCAAAAGTTTTATAGAAGACTTCTCTCCTTTGACAGACCTTAATTCAGATATTTTAATTCCATTAATGAAACGAGTTTGAGTTCAGGTCAATGAATTTAGCAGAACTGTTACTCTTGTACAGAATAACACCTATTTGACAAAATCATATAGAAAATATGACAAACCCATTGAATTGCATCCTACATAAGTACTTTGTATGCAGCACGCCACACGTACTAGGGTTGAGATAACACTAGCCTGAACCAATACGAATTTCTGCTGATATTGAGACTACTTGGAAATTTGGCAATTTAAAGAAGTTCAAAATACATTGTTATTAAATGTGGAAATAAAAGGATCACTTCAGTCTACCATATTTTCATATCCAAAAGTTCATGTGATATTAATGTTCTCACATTTGCTTTTTCAGCCACAAAAATATTGTGTGTACTCTGTAGTATGCTATAATAATTTACTACAAACAAGATTTATGATCTGCTACAAACGACCCTGATTGGCAATCATCAATAATCCAATTCCACTAATGTTTACCCCTGCTTGATTAAGTCATCCTGGGGTGGCACCTATCGTAATTCCTATTGATGGCATGGCCCATGAGTGTAAGACATCTGAGGATGTAGTTAGGATTCGAATATCCATATTAATCAGTAGAGCCCGGAAGTTCAGGCATTTATTTTCGTTAAAATAGGCAGGCAAAAAGGCATTTATAATGTAGGAAATAGGCACTAAAAATGAAAAAAGGCAAAATAAACCAAAGAAGGCACATTTGGAAGTCGCTTACTTTTATCTATAATTTCTGGCAAAATGTTAAAATCTAAATTGGGAAGAGCATTTCAATTTTCTCCGTCTTGATTGCACATAACTTCAAGGTGTTTTTTTAAGTTCTCAACATTCATTGATAGTCGTCTGTCAGAGAGAATGTTTTTCATAATAGAAAATGATCTTTCTACTTCGACAGAAGTTATTGGAGCATACATAAAACAAGCTAATGTAGCTGGACTCATTTCGGTAACAGCATTTTCACCTTTTAGAATATCACAAATTGTTTTCAATTGTTTCAAGACCTCATTTGCACTCACTACCCGTTTGCACTTTTCCCCAACAGCTGACCCCTTTTCTCCTGGCACTTCCGTCATCTGCTGCATAGATTCCTCGAAGATTTTCATGGATGCTATAATTGTAATTGTCTCTGGCAATCCAGCAAAATGTGCAAAAATAAACTTGAATAGCACAGGAGTTTTTTCACTTCACGAATTGAAGCCGCTTCATTTTCTGGAAGAGCATCCATCACCTCACTGATTTTTTGAAGGTTGTTAGCATAATATATAGCTGTTGATATCCAGGTTCCCCATCTCGTCAAGACTGGTGCTGAGGTAAACTAAGCTCAATCGCAACTTCCTGAAATTTTCGGGTTCGAGAAGAAGATTTCAGAAATATCTTCTTTGTGTTCGAAATCAACCTGTCCACTTCAGCAGTCAATCATGCACAAGAAATGTTACCCGAAAGGCAATATCCTAACTCAGCATGAAATACTTTTTTCTCACACTTTTCTCCTTCAGCAATGTTGAAACATGCGTGAGTTCAATATTACTTAAATAAGGCGAAAATTATTCACATAATAAACGGAAGAATAATAACTGCCAACAACGTTTTTGGGAGAAAAACAATTTATATAAACATTTTTTTTTAAAAAATGTCAATTTTCATTGAAAAAGGCAAAAAAGGCATTATAACTAAAAATAGGCAGTGGGGTCCCAAATAGGCAAAATAGGCAAAATGAAAAGGCTTCCAAAACATTCGAAAAAACATAAGAAACGTATATCCGGAAAAAATTTATCAATATATGCAGTAGATAAAAAGAGGCATTTTGCCAAACTTCCGGGCTCTATTAATTAGCAATACTGTCTGGTTATCTACATCTAAAAGTCTGAATGAGTTTGCTATTATTTAATTTGTTGGGGTTATATAAGAGTCAAATTCTGCTTTTATAATGTGCCAACTAGAAAGTCTATCAATCAAAAATTCGCATCCCCTTGGTTCACCACTGAAATTAAAAGAGTGCTGAACAAAAAGAAAAAATATTATTATAAATATTTTGTGACAAAAAACATTTCATGGTTTTTGAAATTTGTGTCTATTAGGAAAGCAGTAAAGAAGAAGATAAGAAATGCGAAATTTAATTATTACAATGATTTAAATTTTTGTTTTATGCATGACAAAAATTTATCTTGGAAAAAAGTTAAATCTTCAACATCCAGTGATTCTTGTATCCTGGATCCTGTTAACGGAATTTTAACTGACAAACAAAAAATAGCTGATACATTTTGTGAAATGTTTGAAAAGAATTTTTCTCTTCCTTCAAATGCTAATTATGCAAATAAAGAGTGGTCTACTATGCCAATATTTCCTCCAGTTATTGATGAAAAGGAAATCTTAGATGCTTTTCGTAAACTTAAACCCAGAAGTGATTCCGGCATTCAACGCATTCCTAATTATATTTTCAAGGGGTGCAGTAATTTACTTCCTCCTGTTTTGTGCAGCATCTTCAACAGGTCTCTATCAAGTGGTACATACCCTAAAATGTGGAAAGAAGTAACAATTATTCCTATCCCAAAAGCGAGAGGGAACACTGAGGTATCTAATTTTAGACCTATTTCAATTATTAATATTTTTAGTAAGTTGTTTGAACAAATTGTTTTCAAATCACTCTATTTTAATTTTAAGAATAAGATTAGTATCAACCAACATGGATTTATGGCTGGGAGATCAATAAGTACAAATCATTCAGTATTCTTAATTGACATCTCTCGGGCTTTTAGCAATAGACACCAATTAGATGCTATTTACCTAGATCTGTCTAAGGCTTTCATGGCGTGGTGCTATGCACAGGGGAGCACTTTACCTTTTTTTTTTTTTTACCTTTTACTGTCTAAGGCTTTTGATTCTGTGAACCATAAAACTTTGGTTGCTAAACTTAGCAACTATGGTTGTACACCGATTTATTGTAACTGGTTTAGTAATTATCTTACGCACAGATTATTTAAAGTCAGGTTTCAAAATGCTCTTTCCAGACCTGGTTTTATCAACAAAGGTGTACCTCAGGGGTCTCCCCTGGGTCCTCTTTTGTTTATTTTATTTCTAAATGATATAGAAGATGTTGTAAAGTATTCAAAATGTATTTTATATGCTGATGACTTTAAGCTGTATGCAGAGATTAATGATGTAAATGACCATTATAAACTACAAACCGACATTAATGCAATTAAGAAGTGGTTAGATGATAATCAACTTTCTATCAACTTGTCTAAGTCAGCTGCAATGACCTTGTGAATCTTAGTCTTGTAGAAGATGTTAAGGATCTTGGGGTTTTTCTTGACAGGAAACTTAGCTTTAAGGTGCATCTTAATCATATGGTGTCAACAAGTAGAAAACTGACAGATTGGGTCATAAACAAATGGCAAGGTCTGAACAACCTCCACCTTCTCTTAGTTATGTACATGGCGTTTGTCAGACCCATTCTGGAATTCAGTTCTGTGACATGGAATTTTTCCTGTGGTGTTGGAAAATGTGACATCATTAGAAAATATACAAAAGAAATTCCTTTCCTATTTATATTTTAGATTTAAACTGTTTAAATTTTATAGTTATGACAACCTATTGAACAAGTTAGAAGTTGAATACCTTTCAGCTAGAAGAAACAGAAATGATATAAAATTCATTGAGAAAATTTTAGAAGGTTACTACTCTGTCCCTACGCTTTTATTGAGAATATCTATATGAGCTACACCATATCGAGTACGTACTAAAGATTCGATATTGACAACATCGACAGATTATAAATATAATGAGTTTTTAAAATCCATAGTCAGTAGTAATAATGATTTCCAACGAGCCTAAAGATCAATTTTATTTTAATCATTCATCAGGCCTATTTTAATGACTTATCATGTATTAACTAACTAACTAACTAACTCTCTAGCCTTCTTAAACCCGAAGGTTCATGGCTGCAGTAACACAGGCCTTCCATCTGTCCCTATCTTGAGCAAGATCTATATACTCTTTTCCATCCCTACAGATTTCCCTTAGGTCCATCTCAACGTTGCCCCTCCATCTTCGTCTTGGCCTTCCTATAGGTCTCTTACCATCAGGTTTCCCAACAAGAATCCTGTAAACTCCTCTTTCCTCTCCCATTCGTGCCACATGGCCTGCCCACCTAAGTCATCTTCATTTAATTATTTTAATAATATCTGGACATGAATACAAATTATGTACTTCTAAATTATGTAACCTTCTCCACTCACCTGTCTCCTCATCCCTTTTAGGTCCAAAGATTTTCCGAAGGATCTTATTTTCAAATACTCTCAATTTATGTTCCTCTTTCAATGTAAGGGACCAAGTTTCACACCCATATAATACTCCAGGCAAAATTACTGTTTTGTATATTTTAACTTTTAGTTTCTTAGATATTAAACAAGAAGACAAAAGTTTATGAAGAGAGAAGTAACATGCATTTCCTGAATTGATCCTACTTTTTATTTCCTCTTTAATATAATTTTCACTTGTTAATTTTACTCCTAAGTATTTGAATTTGGAAACTGGTTTAAAGGAGTTGTTATCAATAATTAGATTTTGATTAATCCCTAACACTTGGTTTTGGCTTGTAAGCATAGTAAATAACTCCTAAGACTCGTAATATTGATAGGGAATAGTTGATTTGTGTCCCGTGTACTTTAATTCCTGTTGGTATGGCAATAATTATTGTAGTAAAGTATGCTCATGTATCTACGTCTATTCCTACAGTAAATATGAGATGTGCTCACACAATAAATCCTAGGAAACCAGTTGCTATTATTGCATAGTAGATTATTCCTAATACTCCAAAGGTTTCTTTTTTACCTCTTTCTTGGGTTACGATGTGTGAAAATATACCAAATCCTGGTAAAATTAGGATGTAGACTTCTGGGAGTCCAAAAAATCAGAATATTGATATAAAATCGGGTCTCCTCCTCCAGATGGGTCAAAAAATGAGGTATTTAGATTTCGATCTGTTAATAATATAGTGACTGCTCCTGCTAGAACTGGCAGTGACAGTAATAGTAGAACCGCAGTAAGAATTAGTGATCATACGAATAGTGGTACTCGTTCAATGGACATTCCTATGGTTTGTATATTAATTACTGTTGTAATAAAGTTGACTGCCCCTAAGATGGAGGAAACTCCTGCTAAATGTAATGAAAAAATTGACAGGTCCGCAGATGCTCCAGCATGTGCAATTCCTGGGGATAGGGGGGATATAATGTTCAGCCAGTTCCTACACCACTTCCTACAACTCTTCCTGACAAAAGAACGGGGGTAGTAGTCAAAATCTTATATTAACGTGGGTAGTAGTCAAAATCTTATATTATTTAATCATGGGAAGGCTATGTCGGGGGCTCTGAGTATTAGGGGTACTAATCAATTTCCAAACACCCCAATTATAATAGATATAACCATAAAGAAAATTATAATAAATGCATGTGCGGTTACAATTACATTATAAATTTGATCATGTCCAATTAGACTTCCTGGCTGACATAATTCTATACGAATTAGAATACTTAATAATGTTCCAACCATTCCTGATCATACCCTGAAAATTAAATATATTGCACCAATATCTTTGTTAGTAGAAAATAATCATCGTTGCAAGAATGGGGTGGCTGAATTATAGGTCATAAACTGTAAATTTATTTATGAGTTTTACTCTCATTAATTTTGGCTTTATAGTTAATATATTTATTTATTAAAATTTCCAGTACAGCAAAGTCTAACCAAAAAGTTATCGACTTTGGAAATGTTCTGTAGTGAATTTCACGAATACGACGTGATTGGTTTCAGTGAAGTGTGGTTTAATGAAACGATCGGCGATAGTGAAATACCCCTGAAGGACTTTCACGTATTCCGCAACGATAGAGGTTCACGTGGAGGCGGAGTAATGTTACTGCTAAACAAGAAGTGGCCCTGCATCAGACGTCTGGATCTGGAAACGTCATGCGAATTAATATGGACTCAGGTAAATATAGGCTCACAGAAACTTTTAATCGGCTGTTTTTATAGACCCCCAAAATCTGGAACTGCAACCTTGTCAGCATTATTAGATTCTGTGCTGAATGCTATGAAGGAAACTGACATCATTCTTATGGGCGATTTCAACCTTCACATAAAATGGTCATCGTCGAACTCTGGCCTCTGCACAGACAATGATGACAGGTGGTTTTTTGATCATTATATCAAAGCGATTGGACTTCATCAGTTTGTAGACTTCCCCACAAGACGCACAGAAACTCTCGACCTGTTGCTGTCTTCGTACACAAAGGTCAAGGCCACTCCCGTTGAGCAATTCATCGCCTCGGACCACACCCCCATCCATGCCAAAATCCGAGTCCCTCGAAAAGCCCCCAGGCCCTCCCCCTCCTCCAGACCTGTCTATAGTGGAACCACAAGGAAAGAAACCTGCGCAGACCCCATCGCGCTGGCGGGTGGGGGAAAAAGACAGGAGGAAGGAGCCTTCAGAGCGGCCAACGTCAGTGTTGCCAGACCTATTGATTTCTCGGTAGGATTCCATAATAAACTATTGCTATGGAACCTCCAACGGCCAGCTTAAAAACACGTTTCCTGCTCATCTTACTTGAACATGGAGGGGAGATGTGGAGTAAAACTTCACTCAGCCGTGAAAAGTGCTGTTTGAACTGTGAAATTATGTCAAACGCTACTCACGGGCCTCCCCGATGGCGCAGTGGTATCGTCGTCGCCTTGTAATCAAGGGGTCCCGGGTTCGATACCCGGTGGAGGCACAAGTGGTTCGGATCCCACTTTAAACTGTAGGTCCAGTCCCGATTAGCCTTACTGTGCATAAAGTGGACTTAAAACACCAAATCAAAATCAAATCAAACGCTACTCAATTGTGCTAGGACATTATTTTATTACTTTTACTACATTACTATTTTTAGATGGATGTATTTTATCCCATCCCAAAACTCTATTTCTATTTTAGTTATTTTACGTCGCTTTTGTGCCTCTACGGGTAAGTACGACAATATGGATGAATGAAATACTGATGAAATGGATGAAGTGACACAAACACAGTGAAATGTACTTGCCTTACGAGGTAGAAACACTGACTTCGTAGCGTGGGCAAATTATGTTATACATGCATGTGTTTGTGGGTGTGTGAGTGTATTTCTAGCAGATGGGGAGGATGGGTGGCACCCTAGCATAAGCGTTGCTATCTTGAATTATTGAGGACGACATGCTGTCTAATTCACCAAATATATTTCACATACGTAATGCATTTTCTCATTATGGTGCAGGACGCGTGCCCACCCATATCGATAGCTGTACACCGAACACCAGCAAAAGGCAAATTGATTTGTTATTGTTAGCATTCGATTTGAAAGATTGTGGAAAATCGCCGAGAACGAAAGGCGGCACGTTAGCTTCATCTGTGAACACAACTTTCTACCATTTCCTGTCATAAAAATTCCTCGCGATAATAGAGGCATCGCAAACCCCTTGTGTCGGTGCTGAAAAAGGGCAAATTTGAGGGTGTTTTCCACGCACCCTCTAACCAGAAAATGCGGAAGAGATGAAAGATGTTGGTCGGTTCCCTCGGGCGGTTTACTTTCTTTTGTTTGAAACATGTCCACTCCTGAAATGGAGATCTTCGGTATATGTTCGCCAAACACAGGGTGCTGGGTTTAGCACCATTGTTACAAAAGCATCTGTGACATTTACACCGTAAACAATGCGCGCCACTCCAGCGCCGTTCATCCGCTACTATTAGATCATCGGATTTTGTAGCAGATCTTCTGGTTTCCCAAGGAACAATCTCCCGAATTTTTCAAATCTGACCTGGCAACACTGCCCTGAACACCGATAACGGCAGGGAAGTTGCGCGAACGCTTTGGACGGAAGGTTTTTTTCCTTGTGGTCGAGCTATACAACTGGAAAAGAGTCAACTGGGAGCAGCTTTCTCTTGTCACCAGCCTAGTACCGTGGACAATGATGGACCCGCTCCCAGCGGAAGAAGCAGTGGATTTCCTTGTGGACTGTGTGCAAGCCATAATTAAAGATCACGTGCCCCTAAGGAAAACAAAAACATCCCGATTCCCATCGTGGTATAGTGAAGAGACGAAACTTACGCTAAAGAACAAAAATAATGCGTGGATCCTGTGGAAACAAGTCCCAAACGTTCATACACGGAACACTTTTACTCAATTAAGAAAACATAGCAAAAACTTAATGCAAAGAGACTATAATAATTACATTCAAACTGTGACGGAAAGTGCTGCTAAAAACCCCAAAATGTTCTGGACGCTAATTAACTCACGCCGACAACACGACCGTATTCCCGTTCAAGTCTCCTGGAACGGTAAGTCTGCTACAAAGAAGGAGCGCACATCACTTTTTAACTCGTATTTTCACAGCAACTTTACAAATAATACCGCTACCGCACTGCCTGAAGTCAAGCCCATCACTCCTTACACACTCTCTCAAATCTCAACTAACTGCAATGAAGTCCACGAATTATTAAAATCTCTTTCATGTTCTAAAGCTAACGCTCCTAATGATATCCCTGGCATATTTCTACAACGATTAGCCCATATTCTATCCAAACCAATCAGCATAATCTTTAACAAATGTTTTTCCGAGGGTGTATTTCCTCTTGCATGGAAGCAAGCAAATATAGTTCCTATACTCAAACACGGAAACAAAACTCACGTTACTTCTTATCGTCCGATTTCCTTACTTCCTGCACTTGCACTACTAGCCGAAAAAATAATTTCCAATCGTATCCTTGCGCATGCTACTCCGTTCCTCTCTCCCACTCAACACGGTTTTCTTCCTCATGCTTCATGTGACACAAACCTTGCTTGTTTGCTCACCAACGCGGTTAACTGCCTGAATGCCAAGCAAGACACGGATGTCCTTTACTTAGATTTTTCTAAAGCGTTTGACTCTGTCCCTCATACAAAACTCATCCATAAACTTTCAATCAGATTCAACATTCACGGACCTCTTCTTAAATTACTCTCATCTTACTTGCACAATAGAAAGCAAAGGGTTATGATATCTGGTTGCTCTTCGTCATGGCTCCCTGTAGCTTCCGGTGTGCCTCAAGGAAGTTCTCTAGGGCCCCTGTGTTTCACTCTTTTCATGGACGATATTCATGAATATATTTCTCCAGAATGCTCAATTTTATTGTATGCTGATGACCGTAAGTTATTTAGAAATATCGCTTCAGTTGAAGACACTTGTTCCTTGCAAGACAATCTCACACACATTGAATGCTGGTGCCAAGACTGGAATCTGAAAATAAACCCCGAAAAATCCGTTTTTATGAGGTTTACCCTCAAATCCAATTTTACAGCACCATCCTATAGATTATGCAACAAAATCATCCCGTTCGTACAACAGCACAAAGATCTTGGAGTCATTTTCGACAGCAAACTCACTTTCATCCACCTCATAGATTACATAACTTCGAGAGCCATGAAAACCCTTGGGCTAATTTACAGATTTACAGATATCACACATGTTTCTGCCCTCAAAACCTACTTTACATCGTGCGTCGTACCTATTCTTGAATATGGTTCCTGTATTTGGTCAATGGCCTGTGATAGCAATATAAAGAGAACAAACAAAGTGGTAAATTTCTTTATCAGAATAGTCAAACATAGATTCCCAGCCCTTGCAAACTTTTCCAAACATGAAATTCTATCCACTCTTCAAATTCATGATCCGTCCCTTCGCCGTCAAGTTTCAGATCTAACATTTCTTTTCAAAATCATGAATGGACAACTTTTCACTAACGAACTCTTGCCACATCTTCACATCCGGATCCCACGTACGAACAGCAAATGCAACAACTTCTTTTACACAAAAGCCTCAAGGCTATCCCTAGAACAAAGGTCATTTCTCTATAGGCTACAAACAAGGTACAATACACTAGTTGATCCTCCAGGCTTCCATCTATCTAAGCAGGCTTTCAGAAATGCGTGCATCAAGCAGCTGAAGAGAAATTAATATTTGTTATACCCTTGTTATTGTTTTATTATTATTGTTTAATTTTTATTATTTTTTTGTATTATTCTTGTTACATATGTGTGCGTGTTTCTCATTTGTTAATTTCTATATTTCTCGTTGTTGATATCCTGATATAAAATGGTTTTTCTCTGTATTCAGGATTTCTCAAATAAATAAAAAAAAATAAAAAACCTGAAAGAAACAACAGTAAAACAGTACACTAGTGTTAAAATGAATACACGAAACAAGATAAAATAAAATAAAATAAACAAAATATAAATATAAACATAAACAAGTCGAGACAGTTCCAAGGTAAACAGATGTGTTTCACAAAAGCATTAGTTATATACAATTTTTTCTATGTTGGTGATAAAAGATGGATATGAACTGAATATATCGGTTTGGTTTGAGATGACATTGAACTGATTTGGTAGCCTATGAAATAGTGAACGTTGAATGAGTGAGAGTCTTGGAGTTGCAGTGTGGAAAGTTTCCTTGCTCCGTGTTTTATATCTGGGCACTCTGAGGGAGAGTTCGTGGAGTGGGATGCTGCATCTTAGGTTTCCATTAATTATCTTATGTAGTAATTTCATATCTGCAACGTATCTATGTGATTCTGGAGTATTTATGTTTAAGTTTATAAGCAGATCTCTCTTAGGTAGGTGTCTCAGGGCTGGCACTCTATATCGAACGATGGAGAGGAAAAAGCTGAGAACATTGTCGATCTTGGAGGTATGAGAAGGGGCAGCCATGTTCCAGATGGGTGAACAGTATTCTAGAATGGGGGACACAAAAGTTTTGAAGTAAATGGAAAGTGCTTTCGGGTTATGGATTTCGGTGAATCTGTAAAGTAAGCCTAGCATACGCATTGCCTTTTTTGTGATGGTTGATATGTGATTATCGAAAGTTAGTTTAGAATCTATGAGGATACCTAGATCTCGTTGTTGTGCTTCTTTTGTTAGAGTGATGTCAGTGAGTGTATAATTACCTTCAAGATTGTTTCGCTTCAATATAATTTTGGACTGCAATTTCAAGGTAATACATACAATGTATTAAGGCCTAAAAGAGTGCCCTTTATTTATGACTTTGAAGGTCATTAATTTCAAATTAACTTAAGACCTTAGAAAGACATATAAATTGGATGAACTAGTGGGATTCCATAAATTGATATAAAAATTGTGATTACTGATAATACTTGTTCTTTTAGATTTAGCGGCTTGTTATTAATAATTCACATATTGGTTTTGTAATTTATTAGAATTGAGGTGATGGAGGTTCGTAAGCAATAATATAAGGTTAATAGCGATATACTGATTTATAAAGTAATTATTAGTAATTGTTTAAAGTTGGTTATTTTGATAATAACCATTCATTTTGGTAAAAATCCTAATAGTGGTGGAAGACCCCCAAGGCAGAGTATTGAAATAAAGAGGGATATCTTTTTTATAGAGGGAAGCTTTAGTATGAAGAGTTGGTGGGTATAATATGATTTGTTTATTGAAAATAGCATAATAGCGGAGGAGGTTATAAGGATGTATACGAGTAAGTATGTTAATCAGGTGTTATTCTCAGGATGATTCATGATATGTGGTTAATTGATGAAAAGGCTATAATTTTTCATAATGAAGTTTGATTTAACCCTCCAATTGCTCCAAAAATTGCTGATATCCCGATTGTGATAGTTAAAATTATGTTTAAGTCATCAACTACATAGCTAAGTAGTGTTGATGGAGCAATTTTTTGAATAGTTGTTATTACCAAACAATTAATTCATGTCATCCCTTCTATAACTTCTGGCATTCAGATGTGGAATGGAGCTGCTCCTATTTTTATTAATAATGCTAAGATTAGAAGATGAATTTGTAAATTAAAATTTATTGAGTTAATTATAATGAGTGCTGCTGTCAGAATTATTGATGATGGTAACACTTGAATTAAGAAGTATCTAAGTGATGCTTCTGTATTTTGTTGATTATTTGGTGTAGAAATTAATGGAATAAAGGATATTAAATTAATTTCTAAGCCTATTCAGGCTCCATATCATGAGGTGGAAGAAATGGAAAGGACAGTTCCTATTGTGAGGGTCAATAGGAATATTATTTTTTTAGGGGTTGTGAGCATTAAAAAGGGAAGGATTGATTAAAAACCTTCATATGTGGGGTATGAGCCCTCTAGCCTAATTAGCTTACCTTTTTATTATATTTTGGTGTATGACGCACCATGGAGTTTGATACCATCGGGGAAAGTTTAATTCTTTCAGTTATAAAATATATAGGATAATAAGAACATGTTAGGTTTCATGTATATTTTACTCTATCATGGTAATCCTTTTTCAGGCAATTTATTTATATGCTAATTATAGTAGTGGGTTAAAAAAAGTTATTTAATGTTTTTTTTATTTTTATGGTTAATAAGTAGAATCTATCTATTAAATAATATAAAATATTTCAACATTATCTTTAATTTTATTTTATTTTGAAAGTGTTTGTATCTAACTTAAAGTAATTGTCTTACTTTATATGTAATTTTAATGCTTATTGAGGGAAAAAAATTGTGTTCTATATAATATGGGAGTGAGAAAAATTAATAGGGGGGAAATTTTCGTGAGATAGTTTCTAATTACAATCTAATTTAATATAATTCATCTTATGTAATAATAAGAACCTCTTTATAATTTAAATTAAAGTTTTTATTCTGGCTTAAATCTCCTTACTTAAATTTCACATATGTATTTACTAAAGAGAGGTAAATAAATTCCGCCGATTTCTGGTGGGTTGGACGGTTGCAGGGTTAAAGTTTGGTGGTTCGCAGTGCGTGGGTTTGTTTAGTTTAATATAATTTAGATTACAGGATTTTAATTTTTAATAATGTTGCCCAGCAAAATTCGTGCCAGCTGCCACAGTTAGTCGTGGGGGCATAAATGGTGAGTTGTTGGCTAAATTGTAGTAATAATTAATTTTTGGTTGTTTGCTTTTTATTTGTTAGGTGAAATTTTTAATATAATTTGTTCTTTATTTTTATTAATTTTATAAAGGTGATATGTTTAGACTTGGATTAGATACCCTATTATAATCATTGTAAATTTAGTTTGAGTAGTATTAGTTATGATCTTGAAACTCAAAGATTTTGGCGGTCCTTTAATCTATTCAGAGGTACCTGTTCCGTAATCGATATTCCATGTTTTATTTGACCTATTATTGTAAGTTATCAGTTTGTATACTGCCATAATTTGAGGATTTAAATATGTATTTTCTTTTTTCTTTTGTAATATATTCAAGGTCAAGGTGGAGATGGGTTACATTGTGTTGATTTGGATGGTATATTGAGAATATATTTGAAATTGGATTTAATTGTAATTTTGTTTTAGAAAAGTATTTTGATTTATTAGCTCTAGGGTATGCACACATCGCCCGTCGCTCTCATTTATATAGATGAGATAAGTCGTAACATAGTAGGCGTACCGGAAGGTGTGCCTGGTTTGGTTACTATCAAAATATTTCTATTAGATAGAATATTCATTTACATTAAATAATTAGTGGTGCAATTTGATATATTTTGATAGGGGTTCTATTACTATTTGATCTCGTTTATAAATAGGTTGTATATGAAAAGGAATTTTATATTTTTTTGGTAATATGTTTATCATATATAAATTAGTTTGTAATAGATTAGTAGTATAGTATAGGGATTTATTAAATATATGAAATATTAATTTTTATTATAGATGCTAATAATCGTACCTTTTGTATCAGGTAGGATTAAATTTTAATTGAATATTCTTTTCTCTCGAAAGGTGAGGAGCTAGTAAGGTTAATTTTAAGGTGAGAGTGTTATATTTTCTGTTAAAATTATTATTTGTAATAAAATGTTATTCGAATTATATCTAGTTACTGGGAATTATATTTAATATAGTTTTACATTTTAATATTTTTATATTAATTTATATTATAGTATTAATATTAAGTTATGACTTGGGGATGTGCTTCTCGTTAATATATTGATTATAACTTTATAATAAAGTATTATATTTATAAGTTTGGAGATTGCTAGTTTTTGTAATTTCGTTATAATTTATTGGGATTTAGATAAAAATTTAGTTTAGTTTGACTTATTTACCTAATTATATATTTTAATTAGTTTGATTTAGAAATTATGATTCTAAAAGTATATTTAATTATTTAATTAGAGGAATTAGGCAAAACTTTATTCTTGCCTGTTTATCAAAAACATCTTTTCATGGTTTTATATGAAGTATAACCTGCCTAATGACATTTGTTTAATGGTCGCAGCAGTATTTTGACCGTGTAAAGGTAGCATAATCATTAGTCTTTTAATTGGGGGCTAGAATGAATGGTTGGACGAGGAGTAAGCTGTCTTTGATTAAGTAATATATATAATTTTACTTTAAAGTGAAAAGGCTTTATTTTTTTAAGGGGACAATAAGACCCTATAGATCTTTATTTTGTTTTATAATATTTTGGTTAGGATTATGATTACACGAGGCGCATCCTGAAAGTAAGTTTCCCTTATTTTTTTAAAGAAAAAACCAACACAGTTTCAGGAAACCATTTATTGGCAACAGGTACAGCAAATGTTCAGCTATTTTTCAACATAGCAACCACCAGAATTGAGACACTTGTCGTATCGTGGTATCAACTTTTGGATCCCACTGTCGTAGAACTCTGCTGCCTGTGAATGGAACCAGCGTGTGACAGACGTCTTCAGCTCTTCGTCGTTGCCAAAACGCTCACCGGAGGACAGGAATTTCTTGAGGTGCAAGAAAATGTGAAAATCGCTGGGAGCCAGATCAGGACTGTAAGGTGGATGATAAAACAACTCCCAGCCAAATTCCGTCAAAACAGCTGCTGTGCGCCGAGCCGTATGTGGACGAGCATTGTCATGGAGGAGCACAACACCTGCAGTAAGCATGCAACGCCTCTTGTTTTGAATGGCACGTCGCAATTTCCTTAGTGTTTCACAGTAATGGTCAGCGTTCACCGTTTCACCTCCGGGGAGGAAGTCAATGAGCAAAATGCCCTTCATGTCCCAAAACACGGTGCACATCACTTTCTGTACCGACAGCGTCTGTTTGAATTTCTTCTTAACCGGAGATCCACTATGCCGCCAATGCATTGACTGCTGCTTGGTTTCCGGGGTGAAGTGCGAAATCCACGTCTCATCGCCCGTGACGATCCTGTCGAGGAAATCATCGCCGTCATCATGGTACCATTGCAGGAATGTCAGTGCTGCTCCTGAACGTTTCATTTTGTGTTCGGGTGTCAGGTTTTTCGGAACCCACCTGACACACAATTTTTTGAACAGCAGGCGATGCGTGACAATCTCATGCAACACGGATCGCGATATCTGCGGAAAAAGGCTACTCAACTCCATAATCGTGAAGCGACGGTTCTCTACCATGCGCTGCCGCACCAGCTCAACCAGATCATCAGTGATGAGGGACGGATGCCCACTGCGCTCTTCATCATGGACACTTTGACGACCTTCCGAAAACTGCCGACACCAGCGACGCACCATCTGCTTACTCATAATGTTCGGCCCATAGACCTCACAGAGCTGACGATGAATGTCAATTGGCGCAATGCTTTGTGCATTCAGGAATTTTATCACCGACCGAACCTCGCATGCGGCGGGAGAAGGAATACGAGCTTCCATTTCGGACCGCTGCTGCCTCGCTACTGGCGCCGGGTGGGATCTGTCCGCCTGGCATATGATTGATATGTCTTAGCTCTGCTGCGCATGTGCAATTTACACGGCTCATTATGTTTACTTTCACGGGAAAAAATAGGGAAACTTACTTTCTGGATGCGCCACGTATATGTTATTACATAATATTTTGTTGGGGTGATGGGAAGATAATGATTAACTCTTTTTATTTAATATTCAATGATTTTTGTTATTTGGATCCATTATTAATGATTGAAAGAATAAGTTACCTTAGGGATAAAAGCGTAATCTTTCTTGAGAGATCATATCGACAGGAGGGGTTGCGACCTCGATGTTGGATTAAGATATCATTTGGGTGTAGCATTTCAAATTTGATGATCTGCTCGACCTTTAATTTCTTACATGATCTGAGTTCAAAGCGGCATGAGCCAGGTTGGTTTCTATCTCTTAATGTTTTAAATGTTTTAGTATGAAAGGACCAAATATTTATATTATATATATAATATTGATTAATAATAATTACTATAATGGCAGAAAAGTACATTGAATTTAGTATTAAAAAATGACGATAATTACCTTTTTATAGTAAATGATATTAGATTTATTTATTGGAATTACTTCTTTTATTATTTTAATTGTATGTGATTTGGTTAGAGTTGATTTTTTTACTTTGTTTGAGCGCAGAATTTTAGGATATATCCAAATTCGTAGAGGGCCCTAATAGGGTTGGGGTTTGTGGTGTCTTTCAGCCTTTTGCTAATGCAATTAGGTTGTTTACTAAGGAACAGACATTACTTATTTTGAGAAATTACTATCCTTATTATATATCTCCAGTTTTAAAATTGTTTTTGTCTTTATTTGTTTGGGTTGTTTTTCCTTACAATACTTTATTATTTAATTTTTATTTGGGGGCCTTTTTCATTTTATGTTGTATAAGAATGGGAGTATATACAGTAATATCTGCTGGGTGATCATCTAATTCTAATTATGCATTGCTCAGGGGTCTTTGAGCAGTTGCTCAGATTCTCTCTTACAGGGTGAGTTTATTATTTTCCTGTAGTTTACAGTTATTACAAGCATAAGAAAATAGTTTTTCATTGTGACGTTTCAGGAGAACACACACTCCCTTCATCAGACATTTATTTTCATTTTGACTAAAGATACAGTTATAACAATGGTTAGCAACTTTTTAAACAAAAGAACCGTTACATAATGGATGTTGTTAATGTTACATTGTTGTAATATAGCAACTTAACTGTGAACAGAAGCAGTCTGTTTTATTTTTATTTCAAATAAAAAAAATTTGATCACATTATTTCTTTTATTTAAAATTATGAATCCCAAATATCATCAGGTTTTCACAAAGTCTCTTAATGTTTTCTGTTACATTAAATTTTAAAGATGGTGGCTTACTCCATTTGTGAAAAAGAAAACTCCATATTGGATCTATGTTACCATTTTCATTATTTAATTTATTCCAGTGTTCTTCTGCATTGAACGAAGCTTCCCAGACATTTAACTCTATGTTTTCCGTCAATCTTTTTAAAACCCTTCTCTTTTTAATCGAATGCTTCTCTTCGACGATGTGAGCTGACAAACCTGTTCTTGGGTTTAGATTTATAATGTCCAAATCGTGTTCGTGCCATCTTATTGACATTTTCCTTGCTGTTTGTCCCACATAATCCTTTGAACATGAACAACTTATATTATATATTCCTGTGGGTTCCACATCTGGTACAGAGTTTCTCATTTTGAATTCATTAAATGTACATTCTAAACTTCTTTTGATTTAAAAAACAATTTTGAAATTAAATCTTCTAAAAATTTTGGCAATTTTATGTGAGAATCCCTTGTGGAATGGAATGCACACAAATTTCTTTTCAACAGATTTTTCATCTTTGTCTGTATTTCTCTTTTCGTTTAGTTTTCTTGCGACTTGTTTTTTGATTTGGTTTATTCTGTTAGTGTGAAAGCCATTTTCTTTTGCTATATTAAAAAGCCTTTCTTCTTCAATTTTGATATCCTTATTATTAGAACATGTGGCCGCGGTGGCTCAGTCGGTAACGCGTCTGACTACCATGCTCAAGGTCCCGGGTTCGATCCCCGGCCGGTTCAAATCCGGGAACTTTTCTAACGATGGAAGCGGCCCCGGCGCCCACCCAGCGTCGAATAACATGGGTACCTGGGGGAAACCCTGGGGGGTAAAGGCGGTCAGGGGCGTGATGCTGATCACATCACCCCCACTCACGACCGGATCAAGAAAATGTGGGGCGTTACCCCCACACCCCCTATACGCCTTCATGGCGTGGTGCTATGCACAGGGGAGCACTTTACCCTTTTTTTATTATTAGAACATAGTCTTTGTGCTCCCAGGAAAAAAATTATGGATGTATTTTTCCCCTGCTAATTTTTTCCTATGGACTGATGTTTGAATTGTTGCATCAGTTGTCTTAATTTGCAGATCAAGGAAACAAATTATATTGTTATTCATGGGTTTGTAAGTGATTTGATTTATTTTACTTCGCGTTTTGTGCATCTTGGCTAATTTGCGAAGATGGGGATGAGTGATGAAATGATGAAATTGATGAATGGACATTCACAAACAACCAAGCCCGACCGGGATTGGGCAAACGCAGCACGATGTGCTAACCACTCGGCCACAGGGTCGGGCAGTTTGTAAGTGAATTTTATGCGATGATGTGATTCATTTAACAATTTAAATACGTCCATGGTGGTGTTCTCATTTTTAGCAATAATTAGCACAACATCTACATATCTGATGTAGAGTATGATATCTGCAACTATCTCATTAAGAATTGGAGATTTTATGTAATGAAGAAAAATGCTGGAGATGATTCCGGATACTGGGTTTCCCATTGATAGACCATTACTTTGCTGATAGATGTTGCCATCAATATAAAGTAATTGTAATTTGTACATACAGTAAACCATCAAACCATTTCCCATGATTCTACTGGGTTAACCTTCATGTCAATAAGCCATCTGTGTAATGCATCTGTGGCACCTTCTATTGGGACACTAGGATATAAATTTTCAACATCAAAACTTGCAATACGATACTCATTATTCCAAACAATATTTTTTAGTTTCCGTTGCACTTCACATGCATTTTTAACACTCAATGGTGTTTGTTTAATTATAACAAGCCTTTCATGTGAAAAAGTTGCAATGATGGGTCGTATTGGATTTCCCGGTTTGTGAGTTTTTGGTAGCCCAAAGGCAATCGACAGGGTTGAATTTTTGAAAATGAGTTTTTTCATCATTTCTCTTGGTATCATGATACTGTTTTCAATTACTTTCTTTACCTCATTTATTATTTTAGTTATAGGGTTTTGAGAGCTTTCTATGAAATTGTTTACTTTGAAACATTCTTCCATTTTTCTTTATAGTCGTTAATTCGGACAAGCACAGGTTTATTTTCCTTGTCCGATTTTATTAAGAAAATATTGTTTTCTCTCAACCAGATCTTGAAATTATGAACTTTTTTCTCCAACGTTATATGCTCTTTCTCCCGTTCTGTGTATTTTGGACCTATGTTATTTCTTCTGTTGTGTTCAAAACTTAACCGTTCATCAAGAGCATCATGTGTGAGACTTCGTAATTTTCTCCTTTCCTCCTCATCATCTAAGAAATTCAGTGTTCTTTCTATTGCGATCACAAAATCTTCCTTGTGTATATAAGCACTACCAACTGAAAATTTCATTTTGAATTGACATCAACTGTTTCCCTTCTTTCATTGTTGTTGTATATAACTTGTTCCTCCTCAATTAGCTGGTAGAATTTCCTATCAAGTGTCCTTTCTGAAAGCTTGCTGCAGTGTTCTACAACTTGTTGTGTAGCTCTGTTTACTTTATCCCATATGACTGGATGCAATGAGGTGAGTTTAGTTTTGATTTTATTATCTTTTATGTTCTTAATTGGTGGTTATAACTTACTTTTATTTAATATTTTTCAATATTATCTGAGATTTATTTTTGTTGCTTTTCCATTAGGTTTAATTTGACTAAGCTCTTGTTTAGCTGAAACTAATCGAACTCCCTTTGATTTTGCTGAGGGAGAATCTGAGCTTGTCTCTGGGTTTAATGTTGAATATGGTGCTGCTGGGTTTGCCCAAATTTTTATATCTGAATATGCTAGTATCTTATTTATGAGTGTTTTATTTAGAATTTTATTATTGGGGGTATACCTTTTCTTATTTATTTTATTTAAGATTTTTTTTGGGTTCGGGGTACTTTACCATGATTTTGCTATGATAAATTAATATATTTGGCTTGGAGGAGATTTCTTCCAATTTCTTTGAATTATTTGTGTTTCTTTCGTTGGTTTTAGGGGGTTAATTATATCAATATATGTTTAATTGCATAATATTTAGAATGTATAGACTTCTAGAATATTTATATTCTATTTTATGTTTTCAAGACATATGTTTAAATTTCGGCCAAGAAGCCATTTTTTTAATATTTTATCTCATATTAGTAATGTTGCTTGGGATATGATGAAGTATATAAAATATATAATTGTTAATACTTGCCCAGTAGTGAGGTATGGGTTTTCTACTGGTTGAGCAAAATCCAAGTTAATAGAATAGTTGTTCCTAACATTATTCAGAATAATATTTGGTTTATTGGGTAGAATTGTAAACCTCGGAATTTTCTTTTATGATGTATTGGTATAATTAGTATAATTATAATAGATAATACTAGTGCTAGTATCCCACCTAATTTATTTGGGATTGATCGTAGAATTGTATATGTGAATAGAAAATATCATTCTGGTTGGATATGTACTGGTGTTACTAGTGGATTTGCTGGAGTGAAGTTTTCTGGGTCTCCTAGGATTGTGGGAAATATTAATGAAAGTTGTATTAGCATTAAGATTGTAATTATAAACCCTAATATATCTTTTTATAGAAAAATATGGATCGAATGGGATCTTATCCATATTGCTGTTAATAGAAAGTGGATTATTAGATCCGGTTTGGTGTAAGAAAAGTAGATGAACTATTGATATTGCTCTTAAAATAAATGGTAGTAAGAAGTGAAAGGTGAAGAATCGGGTCAAGGTGGTGTTATCTACTGCAAACCCACCTCAAATTCATTGAACTAATGTGGTTCCTAAATATGGGACAGCTGAAAGTAAATTAGTAATTAATGTTGCACCACAAAATGATATTTGACCTCATGGTAATACATACCCAACAAATGCTGTTGCTATTGTTGTTATTATAATTACAACTCCAACTGACCATGTATGAATATATAGATAAGATCCATAGTATACTCCTCGTCCAACATATATATATATATATATATATATATATATATATATATATATATATATATATATACACACAAGGGTTGATCAAATGAAAAGGTACAAAATGACACTGTGGGTGTAAATGAATACTTTATTCAAAGTATCCTCCATAGACCTGAGCACATTGATCCCATTGATAAACGAGCCGAATGATTCCTTTTTCCCAGAATTCCTTTGGCCGTGACGCGGCCCAGTCCTTCACAGCATCCTTGAGTTCATCGTCCGAGGTGAAGCGCTTTCCTTTGAGATGCTTTTTCAGGGCACCAAACACATGGAAGTCACAGGGGGATAAGTCCGGACTGTAGGGCGGATGGTCTAGCTGCTCCCACTTGAACCTGCCAGTTCCACGTGTGTGACCCTGGAGATGTGTGGACGTGCGTTATCATGGAGCAGAACCACACCCTCCGTGAGCAGCCCCGGTCGTTTGTTCTTGATGGACCTGCGTAGGCTGCGGAGTGTCTCACAGTACACATCAGAGTTAATGGTTCGTCTGTGTTCAAGGAATTCCACAAGTAGCGGACCTTGCACATCGAAAAACACGGTAAGCAACACCTTGCCAATGTTAACGCCATCCTGTCCGAACACACATTGCCGCGTCCCTTGGACGGCGCTCTGCTCTCTCCTGCGCATGCGCGTTTCCCTGCATGCTCCGATGTCGCGTGGCGACTCCAATCGCACCCCTATATATCACGCTACGTTCTCCCATCGTGGCATCGGTATTATATAAACGATTCCGTTGTTACGACGTTTTGTACCTTTTCATTTGATCAACCCTTGTATGTATATATACAAATAAAGAATAAGGAGGCTCCGTTAGCATGAATAGTTCGTAATATTCATCCATAATTTACATCTCGACAAATGTGTATTAGTCTAGTAAAGGCTACATCTGTTCTTGAAATATAGTGTATTGCTAGAAAAAGACCTGTTAAAATTTGAATTGAGATACATATACCCATAAGTGAACCAAAATTTCATCAAAAGGAAATATTTAATGGAGCTGGTAATTATACTAATGCATTGTTTGCTAGTTTAAGTAGGGAGTGATAAACTCATGTTGGCTTTGTCATTTGTAATAATTTTTAGAGAGCCCTCTGAAAGTCTAGTGATTTTTACAATTGAAATTAATGAAATAAATAAGTAGATTACTATTATAATAGTTATTAATATAATGGATTCATTATATAATTTTATTCCTAGTAATGGGGTTTTATTACTTCATGTTGTATATGTATCTATATTTTGTAGTGTGGAGGGTGTCATTAAGGGGTCTATTACTATTAACAGAAATAGACATAATATTGGGATTATATTCTCTATTAATATTTTTATTCTTAATTTGAATATTTCATTTGGTGTGAGTCATGTTGTATAAATAAAAAGAACTAGTATTCCTCCTAGAAATACTAGGAATAATACGTTGGAAAGGCATGCGGATTTTGTAAATGTTGATATTGTTAGGCAGTGATAGATTGTATAATTAGTATAATTCCTATACATAGTGGATGCTTTATTTGTAATATTATTAATAATAATAGTTTATTTTAAGTGTTGAACACAGTATGAAACCTAATACAGCACTAAGTCAAATACAAAAGTACAAAGTTACATGAATAAAATACATAAGCTGCAGAATAACATAACATAACAAGTTAGCACATTTACACTTCAAGTTACAGTTTTCAATGAGATCTATTATATCTCTGATACTAATAATTGTTTATTGTTATATAATATTGTGCAATTAACTGTGTATTGTTCTAATAATAATAATGATCATATTTATTGAAGTGATGATAACGATTAAACAACCACTATGTTATACAAAATTAAAAAAATTTAATACATAATTATAAAATAATTAGTGCTATTAGTAATATAATAGTAATTAATATTAACTGAATTTTAATATCAAGGGGTAGTTTAATTAGAATGTTAGCTTTTGGAGTTATTGGTGATGTAGATATATCCTCCTTGATGTTTTTAGAATTATTAATTCATTGGTGATTTACAAGACCACTGTTTTTATTAAACTATAAAAACTTATGCTAAGAGTATTATTAATATTAATTATTTTATTTATTAGATTTTATGCTTTATTTCTCAGCGGAGGCATTTATTAGTAACTTTATTAAGACTTGAGTTTATTGTGTTGTCTTTATATTTATATACAACTTATTGCTTTATTAGTAATCAAGAAGAATCCTATTTTTCCTTACTATTTCTTTCATTTTGTGTATGTGAGGGAGCTCTTGGTTTATCTATTATAGTATCAGTTACACATACTCATGGTAATGATTATTTTAATTCTTTTGTGCTATTAACGTGTTAAAGTATATTTTTTTATTTTATATTTTTAATCCTTTTAAGATTTTCGATTTGGAATTAGAATTATTGGTGTTTGAATAATTAGTCTTGTTTGTATACGTCAAATTGATTTAAGGGTTTTGGTTGCATATTCTTCTGTGGCACATATGGGTCTATTTTTTTAATAGGAATTATAACTATAAGAGTGTGGGGCATGAGTGGTGGACTTACTTTAATAGTGGCACATGGCATTTGTTCTTCTGGTACATTTTCCTTAGTAAACATTACTTATGAGCGGTTGGGTAGTCATAGTATATTAATCAATAAGGGAATAATTAACTATATTCCTAGATTAGCTTTATGGTGGTTTATATTAAAAATTACTAATATAGCAGCTCCATCAACTATTAATTTGTTGGGGGAGATTAGCTTATTAAATAGAATTATTGGGTGGTCCTATTTTAGTTTTATGGGAGTTGCAATACTATCTTTGTTAAGCACGGCCTATACTTTATATTTGAATTTGTATATTCAACATGGAATATACTATTCTGGTATATTTTCTTGCTGAGGAACTAATATTCGTGAATATTTATTATTATTATTTTGTCATTTATTTCCATTAAATTTTTTAATTGTTTTTTGTTCTCAAATATTTCATTGAATTTAAATTATTTAAGTAGCTTAAGTAGAATATTAAGTTGTGGGCTTAGAGGTAACTATGAAGTTCTTAAATCAATGTTTTTTTTTAGTTTTTATATTACAATTATAAGTTCAATTATTTTATTAATTAGTAGCTCAATCCTATTATTATTAGGAATAACATTTTTAATTAAAGATATTACAATTTTTATTCAGTGAAGTATTATGAATTTAAATAGTTCTAATATTATTATATCAATACAATTTGATTGAATATCTTTATTTTTTATAGGGTTGGTTATATACATTTCTTCAATAGTTATTAATTATAGAGGCTCTCATATAGGAGTAGATTATAATATATATCAATTTATTATTTTAGTCTTATTATTTGTTGTGTCTATGATGTTTTCCATAATTTCTCGTAATACAGTGTGTCCGAGAAAAATATACGAATAAAGAATTTAAATAACTCAACAATCGTTAACGACAGAAATGTCAAATAATGTTTATTTCGAAGAGAAAATCATAGAATTGTTTTTAACCAAAGAACAAGAAAAAAATTTCACCTTAGTAGATCTCAATGTGTGCTCCTTTGGTGGCGCGACAAACATCAAGGCGGTACTCAACCTCCATCCAAGTGTTCTTCAATATTTGATGAGTGACGGAGCCACATGTATCGATAATTCTTTCACGGAGATCATTGAGGTCTTGCACAGGTGTTTGGTAAACCATAGTCTTCACATAACCCCAAAGGAAAAAGTCCAAAGGAGACAAGTCTGGTGACCGTGGTGGCCATTTAATGGCCACCCCTCCCAATCCAATTACCAGCAAAATTGTTATTAAGGAAGTTAGTAACACAACGGGAATAATGTGGGGGGCCCCATCCTGCTGAAATATGTACCCATGAGGTATACGAGGTACAGCATACTGTTGCAACATTTGCAGGTAACTTACACCTGTAACTGTAGCTTCCTCAAAGAAAAAGGGCCCAATTATGGAATCTCGTGTCAAACCACACCACACATTCAACTTGGGCTGTCGTGTTCATGTTCAACAACTGCATGGGGATTCTGCTCACCCCATATTCTACAGTTATGTCTATGCATTTTTCCGGAAATGTGGAAGGTAGCCTCATCTGAAAATGTTACGCGTGTCAGGAATTCATTGTCATCATCAATGCATGATAGCACTTCAATAGCATAATCAAACCTAGCAGGTTTATCACTGCACTTTAGTTTCTGAACAAGCTGTAACTTGTAAGCTCTAAGCCTTAACCTTTTATGTACGATATCATGCACAGTAGAAAGTGGAATTTGAAGTTGAGAACTAGCACGTCTCACAGATGTATGCGGGCTTCTCTGGAAAGCTTCCTGAACTGCAACCACTTTATCCTCGCTCACACACTT
This sequence comes from Lepisma saccharinum, assembly GCF_977018435.1. Taxonomy (NCBI): domain Eukaryota; kingdom Metazoa; phylum Arthropoda; class Insecta; order Zygentoma; family Lepismatidae; genus Lepisma; species Lepisma saccharinum. The sequence continues at coordinate 115,826 of NW_028143339.1, forward strand.
CCGACCACTACCTTTCTTCCTCAACAAAGACCCTGTTTCCAGCAATTGTTTATGCCATTTAACAATGTAATGACGTTCTGGTGCTTCCTGTCCATATTGTTGCCGGAATCTTCTTTGTACCATTACAGGAGACTTCAATTCTGCAAACCATAAGCAGCACTCAACTTTCTGACGAACAGTAAACAGCGCCATTGTACAGACTACTCACGAACAAAGCCGCGCATGCGCTTAATTATGTTACGATTTTTTCCCTTCTGGTGGTAAAAAAAATCCTTTCTTCCCTCTTCCAAATAAACGTTATTTGACATTTTTATCGTAAACGATTGTTGAGTTATTTAAATTCTTTATTGCTATATTTTTTCTCGGACACACTGTATTATTAGAATTATTTTGGGTTGAGATGGCTTAGGGTTGGTTTCATATTGCTTAGTAATTTATTATCAGAATGTTCATTCTTATTCTGCGGGGATATTAACTGCCCTGTCGAATCGAATTGGGGATGTATTTATTTTACTATCTATTGCTTGAATATTAAATTATGGTAGTTGAAACCATATTTATTACTCATGGTTAATTTCTGATTTTGATATAATATGAATTACTAGATTTATTATTGTTGATTATTTATGATTGATTGATGACATACTTCACCCACTACCCTAGATAAACCTGCACTGTGGCCACTGAAATCCTATTGGCCCCTTTCCAGTTATACACATCAAACAAGAGACAAAAATAAACATTACAACACCTCAAATAAGACTTAAAATGAGCATGACAGTCAAAATATGGTTTGCTTTTATATTCCCGAAATCTCTGCTAGCTAAATTGATTGTTACAGTGTGAAATCTCACAAAGTGCTGTTTTTTCTCATTTGTTTATAATGAAAGGATGATACCAAAAGTTTCCCTGCAATTATAAGAGCCCACATTGGCAAAATCTCTTGAGTTTGATGAAGAAAATCAGCAAGAAGGGGGAGAGGGGAGGAAGGGGGGTTGACTGATGTTGCACAACCCATGCAGGTACTCAAATAAAGAATATCAACTTGAGGCAATTGTTGAAAGAAAGCTGTTTAGACATTTGACATATTAATTTTCTAATTAAGGGAGGAATGCAAATGTCCACAATTATTTTTCCACACTCTTGTAGTACAGTGAATGCTCTTCACTGTGGCACTCAAGAGTTGGCTGGGTCTTTTTAAGTACTTTGAGGATCAACGATTGTCAAAAGTTGGAAAAATTCAAAGAAAAGTAAAGACTTAGAAGAGCTTGCATCACTCCAAATAATCAATACAGTAAAAGTCAACAAGTCAAAAGGTTTCATTCATTAAGCAATTTTCCTCAAATCATACTAAAATTGGTTGTTGGCAATTACAACAAAAAAGGTACACATTTCCAGAATCAGGTTGAACAAAGTTATAACTTTGAAATAATGTGTTGTAGCACTTTAGTTACCAGTCACTGCCTCATGTGGGAACTTTGGCTGAACATCACAGTTGGCATGGATGGATGCTTGAGAAGGCATGAAGGAAAAAGTCATGTATTAATTAACTACAATAACTACTAGGACTGAGCCGATACAGATACCGATGTAACGGTATCGGACGATACCAGTGGTATTGGTAAGTATTGGTTGAAATTTTCCAACCGATTCCTTCCGATACCATTGTCTTTGAGTTGCTACAATCAAGGCCAAGAGAAACATTTGACCTTTCCAAAAATTTGCTCACCCTTCCTTGTGGCAGATTAGTTTCTCAGAGAATTACCGAACAAACCCTCCACCTCCTGGGAAGCAGATGATTGACAAGATCAAAGGCATGGATAAAGGGAAAGCTGTGACCAAACTTCTTGAAGGCATATAACTACCTGGTAGGTGTAAAGGCTGTGTGGAAACAGAAGATATATTTCATTTTAAATTCCTTCTTGCACGCTTGTGGTGGACGTTTTAAAACCAGCATTATTACCATCCTGGACTGTTTCCGGGTCAGATGATTTAGGAGTTCTTGCGAAAGACGTGTGAAGGCTGCTGTGGAATTCGATTTGTTTTATCTACATTCAAGCAAGGCAGGAGGGTTGTGGTTTGTATAATTTATTCTTGCACTCTTATGTGACTGTTGGTATCAGCCTTTACTGCAGCAACTTATTTTTGTTGCAAATGACAGAGAATGATGGACAGCATGGCATAAAAAGGCGTTATTTTAACAACTGTATTTGCATATATTATTATGTCTCTTTTCTACATCTCCAGGCTAACCCAAAAGGCAGGAAATAATAGTATTTACATGAAACTGAAGAAGAGACAATCAACCGATTTTTTAATATTTTTCTTTTGTAACTGCAGCATGTTAAAAAGTCTTGCAACACTTCAAAAATCCTATCTTTGCATCCTCTGGGTCTACAGAGAAGTTCACAAAAAAAAAAGTACCAAATGTCCCAAGACTTTTTAAAGTATCATAATGCTTTTCTTAAAAAAACCTAAAAACAAAATGAGTTTCCTGTGGATGTAGCACAATGCCATGAAGGCACATTTAGGGTATGTGGGGGTAGGCCCAGACACATTCTCGATCTCAGCCATTTTTGGAGGTGATGTGATCAGAACCACTCTCCAACTGCCTTTACCCCATGCGGCTGCCAACAGGTATCTATTGATTTGAGGCTTGGTGAACCCCAGATATGCTTTGGGGGGGAGGGGGAGGAGAAGGCCAGAAAAATGCTGACCTTACATCATCCACCCCGGGAATTGAACCCGGGTCTCCTGCATAGAAACAGACACCCTAAACACCATGGCTCCAAGTATTATAATGCTGCAGGAGAATAATTAGTGAGTTATTTAATGTCATAAAACGAACGTGATATTTTAAAATGGAATCGATTTCAAACACAGCATTTCCCAGCTGTGCAATGAGGTTTAGATGTTGCAAAACAATGATTTCTTGCTGAAAATTGTTCATTAAAATTTGCATTTTCAGAAGGATGATCTAGAACTATTCATGAATCACTGGCATTGAGTATTGTTGCTTTCTGAAAAATGAGAAGTTTGAAATATTACACATTTAAAAGATTCTTCATCAAAATTATTCAATATGTTAAGAAACACAAAAACTTCATGCACAAAATTGAACATAAAATATCATAATAATTTTCAAAGAGAAAAATTAATTTCAATCAATGCAATCTCATTCCAATCACACTAACAACATATTTAAACATTATTTGAAAAGAGGTAGAGATTATCAGTGCTTAAAACTTTATCACCAATAAAAATAAATTTGTTATTAACATATCACAAAATCTGTGTCCATAACTGATTTTAACTTTGCTAGTACAAGGTGGCCACTGCAGGATCATGATAAAATTCAAGTATAATTCCCGGTATCCAAGGCGTACTTTCCAGAAATTCAAGGGTACAAGAAAATGTTCTCTCTATTTCAATAGTATCTATTACCACCTCTCACCAACCACACACATACACAAACAAGTATATTAACAATATAAAGCATAAATGATATTCCATTGTATGAAAACAGTCTAATACAATTCAATATTTAAAATATTTTATTTCATATGTGAAGTTTACATTTGCCATTTTCACATACTTAGACATGAAATACATCTACAAACATGAGTCGCAAATGTTACAGGATATACTAATCTATAAGAAATTATTAACTGTATAAGAATTTCACACTGAAATTTACCTAATCAAGTTCAATGGTAAAAATGTTTTCAATATAATTATTCAAGCATTGATTGGTTGATTTATTTTACTTCACATTTCTGTCACGTTTTGCTAACTGCAAATATGAGGTTCAGTAATGATATAATTAAATTGATGAAGGGATACTCACAAAGAACATCCATTCACAGGCTGGGATTCAAACCTAGGACCAGGGTTGTTAAAGGTCCAGGAACCCATAAAATCTATTGGGTTCTACTGCAGGACAGGAATTTTTTTCTCTCACACAATTTAAATTTGGTCCAAGTTGCATATTGTTTCATTGAAATGAGGTTCCTGGACTGTATTTAAATTGATTCTGAAAAAGGTTCCTGGACTGTATTTGAATTCATGCAGGAAATAAGGTTCCTAAACCAAATTCAAATTCTTCCGGAAAAAAAGGTTTCTGGACCGAATTTCAATTCATCCCAAACAAAGGTTCCTTAACAGTATTTAAATTGATCCTGTAAAAAGGTTCCTGGACCGAATTGAAATACCTTAAATATTAAAAGATTTTACAATGTCTAGAAGTCATTTACATTTGCAGATTTTCTCTCCTAGTCTGGGATTCAATTTATTTACAATTCCTGGACCAAGGTTGATGGATTAAAAGTTACCTTCTAAAAATGTCTGCAAGTACGGTATACATTGGAATGCCACACTGCGGTTGTAGAAACCGCATCGAAGGAAAACAATCAAAACTCTGTTGCTCTCTCATCATCCACGTTCAAAAACCTCCCTTGTCGAAGTGTTACGGAACCCGTCACATGTTGCTCAGACATCCGAATCCAGGAACCGCAACCAATAGGAGCTATCGATGAGGTAACGTGAGGCTGCAGCTATCACAGCAGGGATGGGAAGTGTTTCTACATCAAGGGAAATTGTCCTTTATGCAATAAAATTCGGAGTAAATGGTGCTGTTCATTGCCAAAGTTTTCCGGTGTCGACTCCACCCCTGTCATGTCCCTAAAGAATTTTGTTCGTCACTTGGTTGCCCTAAGATTTACATTGCAGTGCAATGGCATGGCTATTCAAACGTTCTTTTCAACGAAGGCAACAAGCAAGCGAACGAAAACAAATGTGCGCAAGTAGTGACTCAAGAGGTCTCAACCAAGAGAAGGAATACATTTAAGAGAATGGGGCTACATGGAGATGGGTAACATGACTGCAGCTTTTGCATTTTGTCCATTGCTGCCATTATATGCAGGCTTGTTCCTTAGATTCTCGAAACATCCAGCACCTGGATTAGTCTTACATGCTCACAAGTGGATAAATATTTTTATAAATATCTTCTCTCGCACAAGTTAAAATTCGATCCAAGTTGCATATTGTTTCATTTCAATATGGAATTTGGACCCTATTTAAACTGATTCGGAAAAAAAAAAGTTCCTGGCCCATATTTAAATTGATCCTGGAATAAAAGGTTCCTGGACGGTATTTAACTTGATCCTGGAAGAAAGCTTCTTCGACCGAATATAAATAGATTCGGAAAAAAGGTTCCTGGACAGTATTTAAATTGATTCAGAAAAAAAGGTTCCTAGACTGTATTTAAATTCATCCGGAAAAAAGGATCCTGGACAGAATTGAAATACTTCACAGATAAAACGGTTCTCTATGGCCCAGAACCTATTTACGCTTGCTGATTTTCTCTCCTGGACCAGAATTGAATTTACATAAAATGTCTGGACCTTTAACAACCTTGCCTTGGACCTCTAGCATCATACTGTGCTGTGCTAACCACTCTGTCATAGACATTGGTATCGCAGGTAAATATTGCATGGTGAGGGAGATCAGTCTGTTGATCAAACTTGAATAATACGAGTGATAATAATTATCATGAATTAATAAAAATGCATCAAAATAGGGAAGCTTTAAAACCAGTTACTCCTACTGGTGATGAAGCTTCTTTCTTTGCTTGGTACTTTGGCTAAAAAATAAATTCTTAAGTAATGGCTTGCTATTTAAAAAAACCACATCCTGAATGGTTACTTTCTAACAACTCTATCAAATCAGGTTTGCACAGTGCCATTAGAATGGATGGTTGAGATCTCAATTAATAAAATGGTGGCACCATAGTTGTAGACATGAAGTATAGATTTGTATAATATAGAGCTGTGGATCCCATCCCAAATGATATATGCACAGAATGACAAGAATTACCAGAGATTTATACTCAGAAACACTCACTGCGCCAAACCACAATTGCCTGTGTGCAAATGGTTTTTGTGGTTCTATTCTATTGTATTCTTCACATGTTTAGTAAGCATATACATTTATGGGTATAATACTTGTCATATTTTAAACAATGAAAAGTTTTTTCTTTTGTGTGTACTCTTGTGTGTACATTAAGGTGTTGTTTTCGGGGCAAAATCTTTGTTGCAAATTGTACACATAAAAGGTTTTCCATTTGTGTGTGCCCTCATATGTTTATTAAGTGAGTCTTTGTAGGAAAATTCTTTGATGCAAATATAACATTTAAAAGGTTTCTTTCTTGCATGTATTCTCATGTGTCTATTAAGGTTGTGTTATTTTTGGCAAAATCTTCGTTGCAAATTGAACACTTAAAAAGTTTTTATTTTGTGTGTGTCCTCATATGTATATTAAGCAAGTCTTTGCGGGAAAACTCTTTGCTACAAATACGACAATTAAAAGGTTTCTCTTTTGTGTGTATTCTCATGTGTCTATTGAGGTGTGGTTTTTGGGCAAAATCTTTGTTGCAAATTGTACACTTAAAAGGTTTTTCTTTTGTGTGTGTCCTCATATGTGTATTAAGCGAGTTCTTGTGAGAAAACACTTTGCTGCAAATAGAACAATTAAAATGTTTCTCTTTTGTGTGTACTCTCATGTGTATATTAAGATAATCTTTTCGGGCAAAATCTTGGTTGCAAATTGTACACTTAAAAGGTTTTTCTTTTGTGTGTGTCCTCATATGTGTATTAAGCGAGTTCTTGTGGGAAAACACTTTGCTGCAAATAGAACAATTAAAAGGTTTCTCTTTTGTGTGTGTTCTCATGTGTATATTAAGGGTAGGTTTTCGGAAAAAATCTTTATTGCAAATTGTACACTTAAAAGGTTTTTCATTTGTGTGTGTCCTCATATGTGTATTAAGCGAGTTCTTGTGGGAAAACACTTTGCTGCAAATAGAACAATTAAAAGGTTTCTCTTTTGTGTGTGTTCTCATGTGTATATTAAGGTTAGGTTTTCGGAAAAAATCTTTATTGCAAATTGTACACTTAAAAGGTTTTTCATTTATGTGTGTCCTCATATGTGTATTAAGTGAGACTTTGTAGGAAAACTCTTTGCTACAAATAGAACAATTAAAAGGTTTCTCTTTTGTGTGTACTGTAATGTGTATATTAAGATAACTTTTTTGGGGAAAATCTTTATTGCAAATTGCACACTTAAAAGGTTTTTCTTTTGTGTGTATTCTCATGTGTCTATTGAGGTGTGGTTTTTGGGCAAAATCTTTCTTGCAAATTGCACACTTAAAAGGTTTTTCTTTTGTGTGTATTCTCAGGTGTCTATTGAGGTGTGGTTTTTGGGCAAAATCTTTGTTGCAAATTGCACACTTAAAAGGTTTTTCTTTTGTGTGTATTCTCAGGTGTATATTAAGGTGACGTTTTTGGACAAAATCTTTGTTGCAAATAGTACACTTATAAGGTTTTTCTTTTGTGTGTGTCCTCATATGCATATTAAGCGGTTCCTTGAACGAAAACACTTTGCTGCAAATAGAACAATTAAAAGGTTTCTCTTTTGGGTGTATTCTCATGTGTCTACTAAGGTAAGGTTTTTGGGCAAAATCTTTGTTGCAAATTGCACACTTAAAAGGTTTTTCTTTTCTGTGTGTCCTCATATGTATATTAAGTGAGTCTTTGTAGGAAAAGTCCTTGCTACAAATACAACAATTAAAAGGTTTATCTTTTGTGTGTATTCTCATGTGTCTATCGAGGTGTTGTTTTTGGACAAAATCTTTGTTGCAAATTGTACACTTAAAAGGTTTTTCTTTTGTGTGTGTCCTCATATGTACATTAAGCAGTTCCTTGCAGGAAAACACTTTGCTGCAAATAGAACAATTATAAGGTTTCTCTTTTGTGTGTATTCTCATGTGTCTACGAAGGTTATGTTTTTGGGCAAAATGTTTGTTGCAAATTGCACACTTAAAAGGTTTTTCTTTTGTGTGTGTTCTCCTATGTATTTTAAGGTAATATTTATGTGCAATTTTTTTTTCGCAAATTGTGCAATTGATAGGCTTTTCTTGGCTGTGAACTCTCCCATGCATCTGAAGATCTCCTTCACATGCAAAATTATTTTTGCAAATTGGACACTTAAAAGGTTTCTTCTTTTTCATATGTCTATTAAGATCATGTTCATATTCAAAATGTTTCTTGCATATTGAACAATTGAAAGGCTTCTCTCTTGTATGAACCCTTATATGTTTATTCAAATGTTCTTCTTTGAAGAAACTTTTGGTGCACAAGGAACAAATATATTGCTTTCTTCTGTTATCACCCTTGTCATCTTCAATATATCCCTTGGTTTTAGACAATTTTGAAGTTTCAGCCTCTACTATCCCTTCTTCACTTAGATATTCTGGATTATTTTTTGGTTGCTCTTGTTCACTCATTTTTCCTGCAGATATTGGTAAATGGGTAAATAACTTTGGAACATCTTGGACCTGTCCTTCCATATAGCTCTTGTTCAAGCATCTGAAAAAAAATGAACATACAAATGTAGGTGTGCTTCTAAAATAATTACTAATATCTGCAGTACAAAATACTTTAAGGGAGTAGCATCTAGTTTTCTGTGCTATCAAGAAATGAGACTGTACTTTAATAATTGCTTACCTCAGATGCCAAGATAACATTACTGTGACTTTCACTCCTTTTACTATCACCAATACTAACTTCATTAAATTCTTCAATGTGAACAATTATAGATTGCAGTCACAAGATAAACTGATTTATCTACTTGCTAATTTCAGGAGTAGGCATTAAACATGCAACACAACAAGTCTAATATTACTGTACTACACAACAGTAAACTATAAATATCAGCACCATGTGAAAACGAGGGACAAGAACGCTGATAACAGCTTCTTTAAAATTTCTTGACATTAAGAAGATAATTTTCAATAAATTTGTTTGTATAAATGTTCAAAACGTAACATGCAAAAAATTTCCAAATATTACAGGACCGCTGTTCTTATATCCGGTGCAAGAACTGCCTTTATGGCAGTGATCCTCTGTTGCCACATTTCCCTACGAAGGAACTCACAGTCAAACAACCAATTAGGCCTAGTGTTTGGAAGCAATGATGTTCAAAATCACCGTCCCCAAATCAACCAGTAGGGAAACAGGATTTTGTCAAAATAACTGTTCTGCACTGTGGTTGCACATCAGTTGCTGTGATTGCTCTATAATAATATGTGACACCAAGGGATGAAGTTTCCTTATTTGCTTTGTACTTTGGATCAGGAAAAGCCATGAACAATTGTTTGCTCTGCTAAAAAGCCTGCATCATGGAATAAAGGTTTTCCATCTTACAACTACTGTCAACATGCTTTAAATGTGCCATTTTAAAGCATGGGTGGGATTTCTATTGGGTAACTGCAGTGTGGTATTAAGAAATTTCCAGAGGAGGGGTGGAATTATACTAACTGTCTAGAGACAGCATATATATCCTATATAGCTATAAACACACACATACATATATACATATGAATCAAAAATTTTCTACCCCCATATAATAGCACCTAAGATACTTTGCTAAATTACTGCTACATTTGCAAAATCATAAAAATTACTCATTTACTTGCATCTCAGGTTTTTTGTGTGTGTTTTTTCCACTTATTTTTACTTGATGCATTAATTTGCACTGATAATATTGCATCCAAAATATACTCTAATATACTTTAATATTCTATCCATATACATATCCCATAGTGAACCATCATTAGTTGAATTCTCCTGTCAGAAAAATAATAAATATAGTTGTGTGGTTAACTTCTATTTCTTGCATTAATTTTGTTGTACAGTGTGTCCGAGAAAAAATATACCAATAAAGAATTTAAATAACTCAACAATTGTTAACGATACAAATGTCAAATAACAGTTATTTGGAAGAGGGAAGAAAGGATTTTTTTACCACCAGAAGGGAAAAAATCATAACATAATTAAGCGCATGCGTGGCTTTGTTCGTGAGTAGTCTGTACAATGGCGCTGTTTACTGTTCATCAGAAAGTGAGTGCTGCTTTTGGTTTGCAGAATTGAAGTCTCCTGTAACAGTACAAAGAAGATTCCGGTAACAATATGGACAGGAAGCACCAGAATGTCATTACATTGTTAAATGGCATAAACAATTGCTGGAAACAGGGTCATTGTCGAGGAACAAAGGTAGTGGTCGGAAGCGTATGAGCGAGGTTGGTTGCAGTTCAGGAAGCTTTCCAGAGAAGCCCGCATACATCTGTGAGATGTGCCAGTTCTCAACTTCAAATTCCACGTTCTACTGTGGATGATATCGTACATAAAAGGTTAAGGCTTAGAGCTTACAAGTTACAACTTGTTCAGAAACTAAAGTGCAGTGATAAACCCGCTAGATTTGATTATGCTAGTGAAGTGCTATCATGCATTGATGATGACAATGAATTCCTGACACGCGTAACATTTTCAGATGAGGCTACCTTCCACATTTCCAGAAAAATGCATGGACATAACTGTAGAATATGGGGTGAGAAGAATCCCCATGCAGTTGTTGAACATGAACGCGACAGCCCAAAGTTGAATGTGTAGTGTGGTTTGACACGAGATTCCATAATTGGGCCCTTTTTCTTTGAGGAAGCTACAGTTACAGGTGTAAGTTACCTGCAAATGTTGCAACAGTATGCTGTACCTCGTATACCTCATGGGTACATATTTCAGCAGGATGGGGCCCCCCACATTATTCCCGTTGTGTTACTAACTTCCTTAATAACATTTTCGCTGGTAATTGGATTGGGAGGGGTGGACCCATTAAATGGCCACCACGGTCACCAGACTTGTCTCCTTTGGACTTTTTCCTTTGGGGTTATGTGAAGACTATGGTTTACCAAACACCTGTGCAAGACCTCAATGATCTCCGTGAAAGAATTATTGATGCATGTGGCTCCATCACTCATCAAATGTTGAAGAACACTTGAATGGAGTTTGAGTACTGCCTTGATGTTTCTCGTGCCACCAAAGGAGCACACATTGAGATCTACTAAGGTGAAATGTTTTTCTTGTTCTTTGGTTAAAAAAAATTCTATGATTTTCTCTTCCAAATAAACGTTATTTGACATTTCAGTCGTTAACGATTGTTGAGTTACGTATTTAAATTCTTTATTGGTATATTTTTTCTCAATAATTTGCAGTTTTATATAATATTTTCTTTTTTCGATTGAGCATATTCTAGATTTGCATGTCAAATACTGATAATGTTGTCAAC
>NW_028143340.1:0-127000 GCF_977018435.1 Lepisma saccharinum
ATGCTGCTAGAGACAGAGGAGATGAAAAAGTTGTGACTCCGATACCTTAAAAATGTGACTCAGGTCCCTTTCTGCAATAAGCCATTCATATATATATATATATATATATATATATATATATATATATATATATATATATACACACACATACACACACACATTAGGGTCTGGCCACTCCCTCAAAGAAATCCTGCGTACTGGCCTGGTCTACGTCAATGACAGAAATGCAAGCAATACTTTTATTTATATTTAACCCAATGAAAGGAATGTGGAAGAATTTAAAAGAAATAAGAAAGAGCGGAACTACTGTTGCTTTACTATAAAAATTGTTGTCCTTCGAGGAAGAAAAATAAGAAGGATTTACTCCAGCACCTTAACACAGTGTCCCACGAGTCTCTCTTGACTAATACTGTCAAGTGTGAAGAATAAAATTTTCCGCCTGTTTACGTCTAACGTTGCGCAGATTCGGTAGTACGCAAACGGTGTAATTATTTCGTGTTACTTTACGCAACAGCAAATACATTTCATAAGACTGTTCTGAACACCAGACTTGCGTCAGTAAACAAGCATCTCGTCTGTTGCAGTATCACAGGAAAAGAACATCGTCCTGCAAAGTTCAAGCCTCTAGATATTTTTTATTAATAATGTCTAATCACAATAATAAGTTAGAAGAAATAACTCGTATTTTCACAACTACCAATATTCTCGTTTTTCTTCATCACTTCGAAAATTATTTCTCGAAGATATCTGCTATACTACAAGAAAGCAATCCAAAATTAAAGTAAAAGTTCAACCACATGTATACCCAACTTCATTTACAATATTGGAGAGACAGAATACTTAAAAATTGTTGTTTCAATCGAAAGTGATGTAGTGGTGGGCCTCCCCGATGGAGCAGTGGTAGCGTCGTTGCCTTGTAATCAAAGGGTCCCGGGTTCGATACCCGGTGGAGGCACATAGTGGTTCGGATTCCACTTTAAACTGTAGGTTCAGTCCCGATTAGCCTTACTGTGCATAAAGTGGACTTAAAACACCAAATCAATCCAATGCATGCCTGCAAGTTCGACAATCGATGCATTTTTCAGTCTGCCTGCAGCTTGTGCAGGAAGCAGTTCCTAGCGAGCTGCGCTCTTCGCGTGAGAAGGCTTAGTGATCGAACTGTCCGAGTTAGCTAGGGCCGTATACGGTTTGCTAGTGTTGTGTTAGTTCTTTTTTCCTTTGAAGTGCACGCGAGTTTTTGACTACAATTACCGTGAGCCAGTGAAGATACGATGAAATAGTTCACGATGAATACACAAAGAGAAAACACCTTGAAATTTGTTTTCATTGATGTCAAAACGCGAACTACGTCATTGGATTTTCATCAATGGTTTCATGATGTCTACCAAGTGCCTACGAACCAAGTGCTCAGTTTTGAAATATATTACTTTCGTAAGTGTTTGTACGTGAAATTTGCGACAAAAGTTGTAGGAGAACGGTTACTAAATGATTTTGGTGCTGAGGTAATCTATAGTGACGTAGATGGTGATCATAAAGTTGAAGTAGAATGGGCCCACCAGCGACATGTAATTGTCAGAATCCATGTAGTCCCATTTGAATTAAGTGCAGAAGTGATAAGTCATGTCATGAGGTCTTATGGGGAAGTGTTAAAAATTGAAGAATCGACATACTCTGCAGATCACATTTACCCTACTCGAACTGGACGTGTCTTGATCAAAATGATACTGCGTAAACCCATACCCTCATATGTAATAATGAATGGTGAATCCTATTGGGTAACATACCCTGGGCAGGTGCGTACGTGCCTTGCGAGCTCGGGAAAGGGTCATGTATTGGCTCAGTGCCCTAAGCGTCGATCCTCTGGGAACCAGCCCCTTAGGGGGCCGGTTAATATACCCGCTGAGAATGTCCCGATGGTATATGAACCAACTGTGCTACCCGTACGGACTAAACCAAGAGATTCAGCTCCATCAGTTGCAGAAGTCCCTGCGTCAGGAGATAACAATGGAGGGAACACGGATAGCCCCAGAATCACCGACGAGGAGACAGGTACCAGACACGAAGTTAGTGTGAAGAATGCACCAACAGGAAGGGAAGAGCTGGAGCAGCCAACATTGACCACTTCAGAGGAGATGCATCACATACCCCCGCCCCCACCCCCAAGTGCTTTGTTCGCGGAGGCCGAATTCCCCGTAGTTACCTCTCCTAGGAAATCACGGTAAAGATCTGTATCAAGGTTACGGTCAGTGGCGGAAGAGTCCATGGTGCTACGAAGAAAGAAGAAGGAAAATAATGAATGCGTAAGTTCCACAATAATTCATAACGAATTTAGAGTAGAACCTGGTACCCCAAAACAAGATGTTTCAAAGGTTAGTTTAACAAGTAATTCAGCAAATGTAACTAAAGAGAAACCTTCGACGAGTAACAAACTTACCCCAGATTTATTTAGTGGAAAGCATAGTTAATGCATTATAGGCAGAAATTAGAGATCAGTAATGTTGAAGAATGTAAGTAAGTTTAGTTTTCTTTTGTGGACAGTTATAATCATGCAAACATTTACCTTGGCATCTATAAATTTGAATCAAATGCAAAGTAAGACCAAAATAATTGCTCTCAATGACTTTCTCATTAAATCCTCTATTGATGTGGCCCTCTTACAAGAGGTCGCCATAGACGATTTTTCTGTACTGAGCATGTTTAAAGTATACAACAATTTTACTCCCTTTGCACAAGGGACTACCATAGCATGTAGGCGACACTTGGATTTACGTAATGTAGTGCCCCATCCCACGGGCAGGCAAATAAATGCCAAATTAGGCTCAGTGTTTCTCTGTAATGTGTATGCTCCGTCAGGAAGCCAAAACAGACGGGAAAGAGAAGATTTTTTTCAACAGTTGTAGGGCCCGAGTTGACATCCCACACACTAGACACTATACTAGTGGGAGATTTTAACTGAGTAATTCGTTCACAAGATCAAAATCCAGGATATAACTTCTCACGTGCGCTCTATGAATTAACGCAGGGGTTACAACTGCGTGACGCTTGGATACACGCCAACGGCGAAAGTCAAGGTTACACACATATCACATCCAATAGTGCGTCAAGGATCGATAGGTTTTATGTCGCACCAAGATTTCAGGAATATATAATTAGTGTTCACAATTTTCCAGTATGCTTTAGTGACCATTGTGTCCCAATTCTCAAAATAAATTTAGATTTGATCAAACCCCGACAAGGAAGCGGATACTGGCTTTTACATAGCACATTATTACGCAATGGTGTTTATGTACAGCTAATCAGGGAAACGTGGAACGAACTCTAGGCCTCTCGGCCAGTGCAAAAGACCCTAATCGAGTGGTGGGAATCTCGAGTGAAGCCTAAATTTCGTCAGGTCAGTAAATTCTTCAGTGCAGAGGTTAGTAGAGATCAAAGAAACAAATATAATTTTTTGTAAGCAGTCTTGAATGATCTCCATCGTTTAGCACTGCAAGGTAATTTCGATCGTCCCTATGCAAATGAAATCAAAGCGCAATTACTTGCTATACATAGGAAACGAAAATCTGCAGCAATAATAAAGAGCAAGATTCTTCCTATAGACCCTGACGAGCAAGCCACACTAAGCCACATTCTTCAAGAACATAAACACGCCAGGAGTCACGTTATTCATAACTTAACTTTAGATTCTGGTGAAGTTGTCACCAGCCCTCATAGTATACACGACAGGTTTTTGCAATACTATAAAAATCTTCTTGGTCAAGCCTTCAATCCAACAGAAACGCAATGTAATTTTTTGAACTACCTTCCTGCATCACTGACGGAAAATTAAAGAACGGTGCTCACACAACCGTTTAGTAAAAAGGAGGTTCATGATGCAGTCTTCAAAGCTCCGAGAAATAAAACTACAGCCGAAGATGGATTACCATCAGAATTCTATCAATGTTTCTGGGATCTAATAGGAGACGAATTAACGGAATGGGTCAACAAAGTGTTGACAACGGAACCATAGGGAAGACCAGTAGCACGGGAGTTATAGTGTTAGTTCCCAAAAAGGCAAATCCAAAATTCGTCACAGATTTTAGGCCAATTTCCATATTGAGTAGCGATATCAAACTTATAAGTAGGTGCATAAATCAGCGTCTAAAAAAATATATAGTTCAACTTATTGGCAATTTACAGTTCGCTTGTGATACGTCTCAAAGTATACATCACTTGCTGCATACGATAAGAGACGTAATTATTACCAAACAAAATAAGAATGCATCAGAGGCAATTCTATCTTTAGACTTTTCCCAAGCATATGACAGAGTGAGTCACGAATATCTGTACAAAGTCTTAGAAGCATATTGCTTCGGAGACACTTTTATGAATTGGATCAAAACATTATATAATCAAATGCTGCTAAACTCAAAATAAATGGTTTCTTGACAAGTTTTAAAATGCGACGAGGTGTACTACTAGGTAGTCCCTTGAGTAGCACATTGTACGTCCTCACAATAGCCCCCTTTTTGTTTAGTATCCAGCATCATTTACAGGGCATTTCTATGGCTTCCACCACAATACAAGTTGGCAGTTTCAAGGACGACGTCACGATTTTTCTCAAGGATGAAAGAGATCTGTACAGTGTTAAAAGCCAAATACATACTTTTGAGCTCACATCAGGAGCAAAACTAAACAATCGAAAGTCATTCCTGATGCCCCTTGGCAAGGAGAATCCTTTCACAAATAATACGGAGATCCCTGTAGACAAGAAAATAAAAGTTTTAGGTATAAACTTCAATGCAAATATCGATGAAACGATCGAAGCCAATAATAAACTCACGTGCGAGAGGGAAATCTACGTCCTCAGAGTGAATAAGATGCGCTCTCTAAGTTTAAAACCATGAGTAAGATTTATCAACGTTTTTGCTCTCTCTAAACTTTGGTATGTAGCAAAAATCCTGCCCTTCAAACCACAGCACTTAGCCAAGGTCAACAAAGCTGTTGGCTGCTTTTTGTGGCAATAAATGAGTTCACGTTATCAGAGAAGACAGGTGGGTTGGGACTAATACACGCGAACACACAGGCAAGAGCATTGTTTGTACAGACTGGCCTTCAAACAGCTTTCTCACTGCCCGAGTCAACGACCCAGGCATGTATAAAGACGATAATACGGAACATTCCATTAGAAGCTCCCATCGATATCCAAAGTATCCCCAAAAGGTTTTTGTTTTATAAGGACATCGCTTTACAGGTATGCTACCAGTTATTACGACATGAGACAATTACACCATCTGTTAAAAAGTTATATAGAGAAATCAATAGTATCAAGCACACAGTACCACGAATAGTCAGGGATTTCAATACACATAATTAGCCACAAATATGGAAAAAGTCTCCGCCAAACACCTTTCAAAAGCTGGCCAATCAATATGGTACAAAGTGGTTCATCGTGTTATAGTGACAAGAGATAGGACATACCAATATGGAATCAGTAACTCTCCTAACTGTATATCATGCAACGTGCCTGACTCTTTAGCCCACAGGATAACGAAGTGTCGAAACTCCTCCACGGCATGGAACAAATTGCGAACAATGCTCAGTCGTATATGCCGCACCTCATTAACAAAGTTTACGGATACAGATATAGTTTTTCCTGATTTCAATTTTTTTCCACCAACAAAACAATGAGCAGTACAATGGTTGATAACAGAATACTTATTATATATATTTTACAATGACGAGAGCAGTTTTCAGAAACAATTCAGTATCTTCTTGCAAGAGCAATACGAAAAAATTCCTCTCCAAGCAAGGAAGAAATGGTATGCAAATTTCTTATTAGTGCTTTATACTTAATTTAGGTCAAACAAAAATGTAAAGGTTAACCAGATTGTAATAGCAGTAATACACTTATGTCAAAACCAATGTAATTCCATAACTTGTATATCAGAATCAGACAATAAAAAAAATAAAAAAAATAGTGGTTAGAGTTATTGAAAGCATTGATTGTGGTCCCAGGTTCGATCCTCCTTAGGAGGTGTTCTTTTTTTAATTCTCCTTTTATTACAAACAAGAGCATGGTAACATTAAATGTAATAGCAGTGTATAGTAGCTACATTGTTCTGCAAATGGAATTTATAAAAAAAATAAACAAATAAATGAATTGACACACGTTCAAAGGGATATTTTCATGTATAAGATCGTGAATTATAATACTTTAACGATAATTGTGTACTGCTTCAAAGACATGACAAATATTAATGAAATAACTATTTATATTTGTGGCAAATCAGGACATACTAATTTTACCCCTTTTCCCACTCGAGTTCAATGCAAGGATACCTCCGCAAATATCGAATGAAAAGTTCTCATCATTTGCAATTCTCCATTAAATGTTTCCTCCGAGTCGTACTATCTTCGTTTTCTTTGTTACAAACAAGTATTGTTTGCACATTACATGTAGGAGAGTTGCATCTACATTTCACATTGGTCAGCTCCTTCTACTTACTTTCAGGAGCGAAAGCTTGAAGTGTAGTGTTTAACGTTCAGGACTGTCAATCTGATGGTCGTAGGTTCAAACCCTTCCGGTGGCAGAAAATTTTCGTAAGTTTTAGACCTATCCCATTGTGTTCATTGTTCACCCCGTGTGAAACGGAATGATTCAGTTTGGAATTAACGATGTGGGGAGGGGAAATATTAAATTACAATATTTCTCCATTTCAACGAACCGAGAATTGGACAAAAATTGGATAATTCTTATAAATATTAAAATTACATTCATGTTTTTAGTGGTATAATCGCAGGTAAAATCAAAGATCCTACATGGAAGATTTTACCTTGCTCTGAACTAAGCCAAAAGGCATTTCGCACCGATTTAATACATTCTCCAATACATTTCAAAATGTTATTGAATGTTTCATGTCGATAATTTGACCAATGCATCAATTCTTGACGCTGAGACGATATTTTCTGCAACTACCTCTTCTCTTCAGTCACTTCTGTTCTTCTCTTCTCCTTCTCCTTCTTCTCTCCCCTCCTTCTGCTCTGCTTTTATCTCATATCTCCTTCCCTACTTTTCTCGCATCCTATCTCCACCCCACTCATCTCCACTCCTCGTATCTCCTTTCCTGTCTTAGATTTCCGACTCCACGCACTTTTCTCCTCTTCCTTTCGTTCTTCTGTTTTTCTCTCCTTTACTCTACTCTCCACTCTTCTCTCATCTCGTTTTCCTTCTCTTCTCTCTCCTTTGCTCCATTTTCCTCATCTCTCCTAGAATATTTTTTCCATTCTCCTCACTACATCTCCTCTCCTCGTCTATCCTCTCTTTCTTCTCTCCTCTACTTTTCCTCTTCTCCTCTCGCTTTCTCTTTCTCCTGTCATTTGTCACCTCTCGATTTCTCTCACCTCTTCTCCTTTCTGTAGACTCATCAGCGATGAAATGCTAGAAAACCTATTATTTTTCTTTCAGAAAGAATTTTGTCACTTGCGATATAATATTGATATTTTTAATACTTTTTATACACTAATACTTGTTTTTATTTCTTTCGCGTATTTTATAAATATTTATTGTGCATGTGGCAACCCTGAAATTGAGCCTAACTCTACACGCAACCCACCAACACCTTGTGTAAATTGGGTTGCCTAGTTTAAAATGTCGTTGTCCTAAAACTTTTGAGAGACACTGTACATAAGTGGTGTCTGTGAATGCCACTTCATCAATTTCATCATATCATCACTCATTCCCATCGTTGCAATTAGCCAAAAGTGTCAGAAAAGCGATGCAAATAAATTACTTCAATCAGTCCAACAGCGTTACGGATCTCTCCCCCTTCAAAATTCCTGGGTATGGGCCTGGAGCTGGCTAGTAAACCTCCGTTCTAAAACTCTGGGCTCGCTACAATACAAGAGGTTCTTTTGTCACCGAAATGTGTGAAATTATATGAACGTACCGGTACATCGAATGCCTCGTCATCAGTCGCCATGTTGATTGAAGGCAGGAGAATCTCGCTTTCATTTGCTTCGTTTTGAAGGAAACACGATCCGGTGTGTTTATGGCCTATGTGTTTGAAACCTTCCAAATAAGACATTAATTTTAATGCATGTGTCACTTGTAAAAGCCTTGTAAGCCAAGATAAATGGCCTTGTAAGCCAATCATCAAAGAATTATCAACACTTCTTTCAATTGAAAACTCAGGATTAAATATTATATATCCAAATTCAATTTTCGCCATTTTTAGACGTCCGTTCTATCACTGTCCACAAATGTATAGATAGCAGTAATATGCCTTGTTGCTGTATTTTATCCCCGTAGAGGAACGAAATGGGGGTAAATATAGACGAGAAGATCAGTTCACACTATGAAATCAAGAATGGAGATAGAGAGGGAGGGAGAGGGAGAGGGAGAGGGAGAGGGAGAGGGAGAGGGAGAGGGAGAGGAAGAGGGAGAGGGAGAAGGAGAGAGATGTAACAAAATGAGATAAACAGGCAGTAGGCACAAATAAGAAGGCACAAAAGAATAAGGAGGGAAAGAGAAAATATGTAAGAGGAAAATCGAGATTGAAACAGAGAGGTTAGGGAGAGAAGGGAAACTCTTAATATGTCTCTCATATACAGGGTGTTTCTAGAGGTCGTTTACAACGCTTGGGAGGTGATTCCTCACACGAAAACAAGCAAAAAGTGTGAATTCCATTTTTACGACTGAGGCTTAGTTTCCGAGAGAGGAGCCTCGCAAAAGGTGACAAAGTGAACGTCATACCTAACTGGGACGAATATTATCACAGATAGAGAGGCGGTTCCAAGGGAACCATCAAGGAATCGTATGTGCTCAGTCCGGAAGTAACTATGAAAAGTTCACTGAACGCATGCGCAATGGAGTCCTAAAAAGGAATTGGAGATTTCCATCAAGAACAATGCATGGAAAGGGTATGTAACGCAGCAAGAAGGACCGTGACAATGAGGAATGCGTTAAAGACAACACATCCCGACCTCAAACTTCAAAACATGAGCACGGAACACAAAATCCGAAAAGTTGAGCACGGTTGCATACCTCAATTACACGCGAGGAATGAACGAATCATGTCATGTGGCATACGAGAGACACATTACTCCACCAGGAGGAGGGAAAGAAAAACACAATATCAGATGATTGCGACAACGTTATATCCCCCCCCCCCACACACACACAACCAACAACAAATGCTACAATGTCTTACGTACAGACAGTGCGTGTCACTGTACACCATCTGAAGATGTCACTTTCACCACACAAAGGGGGTGGGGAGCAATACCAAGAGTGTTTGCACGCGATCACTGGGACGTTAAAGAGACCAGAATGCAAGTCTGAAAGGTCTTGGGGCTATTTTAACACAGCCAAATGCAAATAATGATTTCCTTCCTGTAGCATATGCAAGTCGAACACTCAAAATAGGGGAAGAAAAATTGTCCATCATGAAACTAGAACTATCAGCGGTTCTGTATGCCCCCAAAACCTTTAGGTTTTATTTAATTGGGAAACATTTCGAAATTGTAACAGACAATAAAGCAGTCAGTTATTTGCGTACCACCCGTAATTTGAGTTCGAAGCTCTCGCGGTGGAGTGCAGAGCTTGATTCATACGATTTCACGGTCGTTCATTGTAAATCTACACAAAATATTTCCGACGCTATTAGCAGGGAGTCAACCAACCCCCGGGACGACGAATCGCCAAAATTGGGCAAACCTCGTATATTTCTTCTCCAGGATGAATCAATATATGTGAGAAAACACCAGCGTGACGACTCATTTTTTTCAAAATTATAAAAGTTTTGGAGGGGGCAGATGACGCCCAACCCCACTTCGAACGACAGGCTTTTTATTATGTGCTGGAAAATGGTCTTTTATACAGGAACCATAAGATGAGTGGGGGAAGTAAAAAATTACTTTGTATACCTAAATCCTTTCGTCATACTGTAGTAGAACAATTACATTCTCACCCGTGTGGTGGTGGTCATTCAGGGTTTACTAAAACATATTACAATGCGCTCAATCGCATACTGGAAAATGGTCTTTTATACAGGAACCATAAGATGGGGGGGGGGGGGAAGTAAAAAATTACTTTGTCTCCAGGAAATCCAGATACATCAAAAACCAAAAATTCATAATAAATACTCTCTTCCTCTTCCTATTTACTCCTTGGCACCGCCTCCCTCGTTACCAATCCTAAATTTCCATCGTCGTGTTCTTCGCAAAAAAAAAACACATTCCTATTATTAATCATCACTCACAAAAGCTCCGCCCATTCAGAACGGCCGTCATATACCTTTCCCCCCTTCCCCCTTTTTCCCCCCGACTGAAATCAAACCTCCAGCAACATTGAAAAATATCTTTAGCTAGACTCCTCGAATCTATCTATCTTAAAAAATCATCCTTTTTCTATAATTATAAAAATTTTAATCAATTAATTTTTAATAATAAAATCATCCATACTCATAAAAGTTTAAATACAAAAATAACTATTCAAACAATTTCTCCACTTTTTAATATCTCTATAAATTTTTCAAATATAATTCTTCCAACTTAACTAACTTTCAACTAACCATAAAAAAAAAATCAATCACTCACAAACAACCCAAAATTTCATAAAATATTTTTATCCCATTTTCCCATTACTATTATCCTATTACTAATTTAAAACTTCATTTTAACTATTTATTTATACTATACATCAAACATATACAAACACAAACCAACCTTAACTAACAAACATTAACAATACATCACTATATCACCTTAATTTGCAACTTACACAATTATTAAAAAAATATATAAATATATTTTCATAATCTAAACAAAACATTAATTGTACCACAAATTATACACATCATATAAAATTAAAAAAACAATTCTAAATTTCACATCCCAGCCTACCCTATACCTATACACCTGCATTCAAAAAATGATCAACAAATTAACAAATTGCTAAAAACAAAAATCATCAATCCTACATCTCCCTACAATTCCCCAATTTTTCTTGTTAAAAAAAATGAAAAGCTTATCGCATAGTGCAAAATTTTCAGTTACTTAATACCAAATCTATTGTCAATACAATTTCAATAAAAAACATTTCAAAAAATATTACATAATATAGCCAATAAAAGCTACTACTATAATGCAAACCTAAAACAAAAATTCTTTCAAATTCCTTTAGCAATAACAATTTAAAACACAATTCAACATAAAAAAACTCCATAGCCTAAAAATATAAAAAAACTAAAAAATAACTAACTTCAAATTAAAATTTTTAAAAAAAATTAAAAAACAATAAAACAAAAATAAAACAACACTCTAATCAACCAATAAAGAAACCAACAAAAAACTTCATATATTTTATTCATCATAATTATGTTCATACACCAAATAAACAAATAACTATCTTAACACCCAGCCATAATTCAAATTCAAAAATTCAAAAAACCCAACAAATAACCATTATCTTTTCTAATTAATTAATTCCTAAATCTTATTTATACCTTTCATATTGCCAAACATTAACGCATCATACCAATAACAAATACTCTCATCAAAAAATAAATAATAAATAGCTTACATCACCCAGCAATTAATTACAAAATAACTAATTCCAATCCCATCATTCTGTCGTAGCCATGGTACCGGGTTCGTGAGCGAACCACAGCGATACCAGGAGCGAAGTGATAGGGAATCGTCCACGGACGTCCCTGGTCCGGCCGCATTTTTGGCAAAATGTGGCTGCCTAAAACCCGACATCAAACCTTCCGCCACGCGGAATGACGGACGCTCCTGATACCAAAGCGCCAGCCCAACGCGGGTAACCGCGACGGAGCTAAGGCGCAGGATCCTCCGCATTTTTACATTTCGCTGATTACCGACCCAGACTTGAGCTCGATAAATTTCATCGGATTCATCCTCATGTTATACAAAACATCTATCATGCCATCAAATATTCTATGTATTTTCAAAATCAAATATGGCAAGGACATACTAAACAAGTTAGCAAAATTTTGGGGTGTGAGTAATTTAAAAATGGTTATTGAAACTATTCTTTCAATTTTCATTTACTTCGTGATGAAATAAATGAAAATCCCAGCACCTCGACCACGTATTAAAACGGAGATAGAGGGAAAATTTCAAAGCTAACAATTAACTGCAACTCTTTTCATTTCGGAAAAAAAAATGAAAAGGCCCGATGCACTCCACCACGTATCATTCTAAAGAATGATGGGATCAGAACCAGTCACTTTGCAATTAATTGCTGGGTGATGTCAGTTATTCATCATTCATCCTCTGATGAGAGCACTCGTCATTGGCATGACGAGTTAACGCTTGGCAATACGAAAGGTACAAATAAGATTTAGGAATTAATCAACCAGAAAAGACAATGGTCACTCGTTGGGTTTTCTGAACCTTTGAACCTGAATCATGGCTGGGTGTTAGGATAGTTACCTCTCTATCTGATGTATGAAGATAATTACGATGAATAAAAGTCCTCTGTTGGCTTCTCTATCGGTTGACCAGAGCGTTGTCTCCCTTCTGCTCCACTGCTCTCCTAACCTCTTCTCCCTTCTCAATTCCAATCCAAAGTCAGTCACCTCTCAGCTTGTCCCACCTCTATATCCCTAGGCCATGGAGCTCTTCCTCCATGCCGAATCGTGTTTTTAATTGCCACTATGCAAACCGCTGACTCCATAGGCAGAAGAAACTACCTGTTTCCTGAATAGCTCAAGAGGTTTGCATAGCACAACACTGTGCATTGTTTACATGCCTCAGAGGCTGAGACAACTGAGAAAAACAAGTGAATGTCCTGGTTAACGTGAAGCATTCAGAGAGGCTTTTATAAAATAAACATATAATCTTAGGGATTGGTACGATTGTATAGGTATATTTAATCGAATTTTTTTTATTAAAGCAATATAAAAAAATGATTTATAAAGTTCCACCGTGTAAATCATTAGTTATGTTGATGAAACACATAACGTTAACTATTCCAATTAAAGTATTTCCTTATAATTGTACACAGTACAATTGCTCATTTCTACTTGTAACTAAAGACAAGCGTAAAAGGTTATGCGGAAGTAAGAATTTCACTTACGTTCTTGCAGTATTTCTGAGGTCAAAACCTAATATTAAAATGTCTTTTAGCCTGTAAAAATAGTCAACCTCCGTCGCAGAGTGGTTAGCACAGCGTGCTACAATGCCAGAGGTCCCGGGTCCAATTTGCCAGTCCTAAAATTTTGCGAACTGACTTCTTGTTTTGAGGAACAGGAAACTGTAGAATAGCTGAGTCTTTATCATGATCGACCTTAATCTCGGAACCAGACACCATATGACCCAAAACTTAATTTCCGTTTGGAAAATTAGGCATTGGGCAAATTTTATGAACATGTTCGAGTAGTAATGGTAATGCTTCGTTTGCAAACATTTATTGGCTTTTTATTTATTTTACCCTGATTTCAGCTAATTTTCCAAGAGTATTGTATTGCTTGATACCACTACCGGTTTTGAGTTGGTTCCAGATGGGTTTGATCAGATTTTTGTATTTGTCACCACTGCTCGATTTCAGTCGCTTCTGACTGGCATCATTATTTTGGTACAGAGCATCAGAGAGTGTCAAAATTTCAGAGTAACTTTGATAATCATCTTCTGTAAAATTTTTTGGTTGTATTTTAGTAATGAGCTCCCATAGCCAAACAGTACCAGGATATCTGGACCAGCTGTTTCTCCCACCCAAATTAATTTTTATGTTGTCTCCTTCGAATGTTACTTTAGATTTGCCAATTTTCCATACTACTCCTTCATTAGCCTCCATAGTTGGATACAATCCAAATACTTCATTTTTTCGAATCTTCCAGTACCCCAGGTAATCCCTTGCCAGGGGACCCAACTCGATTTTCTCTGCTTCTTCTATAGCTGCTTTAGAAGGTGGTTCCTTGAGTATCAGAGTAGTGTGCATGCTGGATAAAGGGGTAGGTGGAAAATCTGCATAATTTTTAGCAGTAAGACGTACCAATTCATTGATCAGATTTTTATTTTGTTCTGTCACACCCTTAATCTATTTACCAAGTCCACTGATTGCATCGATAATGGGTTGGTCTTGACGTTTGTGTTGTTCGTAAAAACCTCGATTTTCTGATTTCCAACCTTTGAAACGTTTGGACAAGTAATCTCGTAATTTCGAATTATCATCAATTTTGTGTTTCGTCATATTTATTTTTTGATTAATGGTTATTTTATATCGTTTCAACGTTCAAAAAGTCGTTGATTTTATTTCTGAATTTACCATTGTTAGGTTTACGAGTCATGACGATTGTGACAAATCCAAAATCTTTGCTGTTCCAACAAGATGAACAGAATTTTGAAACTTGGTTGTAATTTAAGTCTCCTCCCACATAATCATCGTATACATGTTTCAAATTAGTATGATCTTGACGAAACAAACAGATTAAGTTTGTATTATCTCGTAGTAACTGTTTGGGAATTTTGGAATAAGTTTGAGCTACATAAAAGCAGTCTATTTCTTTGTGACGACCCAGTGTAAAAAAAATTCTAATTAAATTCTGATTTTCCAGAATAACATCATCAAACACCAAACAGAATTTTTCAAACATTGTTCAAGAGGTTTTATTGTTGATGCAAATGTAGCTATTCCCAGTCCGTCGTACAGCTTCATGAGTTGTTGGTATTTCGGTTGTTCTAAACTCTTTGAGAATACATACAAGTGTCTATTTTTCCAATCTAGCCAATTTGGGGCAAGCAAGAAATTATCAACCAGTAAAGCGGTTTTTCCAATACAGGATGGGAATGCAATGAGGCATCTTATGTTATCAGGTAACAACTTTCCATTTTTTTATTAATTTATACTACATCTGGTAAACGCTGCACCACATTCCATGTTGGTGTCAAAGAATCACCTGGTTTGCTTCTATCCAACTTTTGTCTGGCAGACCTAACTATTTCACATACAATTTATTATTTTTCTTCTTCAATATTTTCTCGATTAGATATGTATCTCGATATTTTGTTTTACTAAGTTCCTGTTCATAGAATCTCCCTTTCAATATTTTGTTATGATTATCTTTTATGATATATGTATTTCCATTCCCTGGTAAAACTTGAACCACTGAGAATAACTCCGTACTCAAATTTTTAGTGAATTTCTTCTCGAATAACTGTTTATTTTTACTGACCCTTACCTGATCCCCTATTTTAAACTTTGGCTTCCTGCTAGCGTATGTATATTTTTTACAATAAAGAGTAGAAATCAATCGTTGCTCATCAGATTTGGTTACCTCAGCAGGTTTCATGTGAATAGTACTGTGTACTGTATTGTTATAATTATGAACTAACTCGGGTAAAATTTGTACCCACTTATAATTGCCCTGTAGAGTAAATTGTCTCCACATGCGATTTTTTAATGTTCTGTTGAATTGTTCCACTATACTAACTTTCAGATCACTGTATGTAGAGTAATGTTTAATATTATGTTGTTGCATTAACTTAGCAAATGTAGAATTGTAAAATTCTTTCCCTCTGTCTGTCTCTAAATATTTTGGTATCCTTCCCTCACTAAATATCGACTCGGTAACACAAGTACTAGTCTTGGATTTTAGGGGAACAGCACATGCATATTTGCTAAAGGTATCAATAACTGTAAGCATATATTTGTAACCATGATTTACCTTATCCAAATATTTTAAAGCCAGATCAGCCTGAAACAAATCATTAACGCCATTCGTTACCACACTCAGTCGTTTGTAGTTACGACGAACTGGTCTGTGTAATTCATTAACTATATCTTGTCTTGACATCGGATTCTATAAGAAAATATGACATAAAATGGACTATCCTCGGGGTATAATTGTTTCACTTCAAATAATAATTTGTCATTAGTTTGCACAGGGAACATATATAATTCTTGATCCTCATGTATTTTATATTTCTTTCCAGATTCATCAAAATATGCAACAGGTATCTGTAGTGTTCTCTAAACGCCATCTTTTCTCTGTATGGTGAAATTTGGTACTTCAACATGCTTTCCCTTCTTCACATAGCCAAATTTAAAAAAAATAATTTCGCCATCAAGGAAAAATTCATGAGACTGACTGTAAGGGTACATTTTGTAAACATTTCCTGCATTAACATAAGTCCAGTGCCCTCGTACATTTGGTACAATCTCAAGCCTAACTATATCAACAGTGAAACATTGACGTAACTCGAGATCGTCTAATCTGCTTAATACCGTTTCTTCATATTCGTTTTTGGTGCGTACCACTTCATCGTAGCTGGGTTTGATTTTCGCATCGACATTCAATTGTTTAAATTGTTCTTTGAGATCGTGAAGTTCTGATGTGAAACCTGATAAACAAGATTCCTGGCTTGTTTCGAGGGTAGCAATTTGTTCTCTAATGTTGGAAGTAATCTCCAGGAAACTTTCTACAAGTTTCAATTCAGTGGTCTGGTTTGTGAGATTTTATACCTGCCTTCTGATTTCTACAAA
This sequence comes from Lepisma saccharinum, assembly GCF_977018435.1. NCBI lineage: Eukaryota > Metazoa > Arthropoda > Insecta > Zygentoma > Lepismatidae > Lepisma > Lepisma saccharinum. The sequence goes on from NW_028143340.1 coordinate 16,487, forward strand.
CAATGAATGTAATTCATTTACAATCTGATTGGTAGGCAAAATAGCAATAGTGTCTTGATTTATGGCAATTTCCGCTTGAATATTCTTAATGTCCTCCGACTTCAATATTCTATTTACTGCTCTTTTTACAGATCTTATCTGCTGGGAAGTGTGTAAATTGGATACTGTGTTTTGAAGTGAGGTTAAAGCTTGCTTAACTACATCTAATTCTGTAGCATCTGCTACATTGGTTAAGGCATTTTTAAGTTGCTGTATGTCATCTTGCGTAGGGGTAGACTGTTGCAGTGTTTGCAATTTGTTCTGTATGTCGTCTATGAGATGGTGAAAATGAGATAGTTCAGATTCAGTGTTGAGATTCTCTAATTTTGTGATCTGACGTTGAATTACATTTAAAGATTCGGTTATGCTTTGCAACTTAAATTCCAGAGTATCCTGTACATTCGTCGAATCGTTTCTCATGGTTGTCAAAGTATCTTCAATATGACCTATGGTACCCTGTATCTTTCCAAAATCTTCGTAAGTTTCTAATTGCAATTTGATGCTGGCAACACTGCGAGCGATGGCATTTAATTCGGAAGATGAATTTAAATTATTGATAAAGTCTTCTAATGTTTGTAGTTTGGATTGAACTTCTGTTATGGCTGCATGTAATTGATCTGTTTGCAGTTCGGATTTAATATATTCCAGTGAGGGAATTTCAAAACATAAAAATTGGTCCCGTAATTCAAGAATGCTTACATTAAGCAGTTCATATTGCTCTTGAGTCTTGATAGTTTCAATTATGCAAAGTAGTTCGGTACGAATAGTATTCGCTTTGTTATTTATTTCTTGCTTTAGATGTTCCGAGGTAGTTGTTTGAATGTGACGGAATTTCTCAAGATCATTTTTTAATTTAGCTAAATTCTCTTTTAAATTTTCAACATTATCGAGAGACGGTAAATTAGTATATTTTTGAAGTAAAGACTTGAGTTCCCCATCAATTTTTACTATGGGATTAATTAATTCAGACTGTAGATTGGTACTTTCAGCGTGTAGGCTTACATTCAAAGAATTTTGTAATATTAATATATCAGATTTAAGTTTCTTAAGACGTTCGTCTAACCTGGCAATGTCGCTGGAATTATCCGGTATTTCCTCCCTTCTTCTGTTTCCAAATATGTCCATTTTTTGTTTTGTTTTATTTATTTATGTTTTATTTTTATTTATTTATTTTATTTTTTGTTTCGGTATTTTTTATATTCATGACAGGATAAATTATTTTTATTTCGATAAAGAGGGGAATTAGTTTATCATAATCGCCAATTATTTCAGCATAGAGGAAATCACCTGCTTCCACATCATATATTGTGTTGGGAATCATATTATTGTGTTTAATTTTGTACAAATTTCGACCTACGTGTACAACTTCTGAATTGGGTGGAGAGATACTTATTTGAACTTTCCCTGTCACAGGGATCTCATATGATGTTTGGTTATTGTTGAATACATGTAATTGTTTACCCGTATCCTCATCCACTTGGTACCATATACTATTAAGTTGAATAATAACCAACCCTCTCAATTTACGATGAAGATCGGAAATCACTTGCATGCTGCTGTCTGAACTTCTCTCTATTTGGGAAATATATTCTTTCTTATAACCAAATACATTTATTGCCATTTTTTCTTTTGAAATATTTTTATAATTTTAATATATTATATTCTTTTTACTAATTCTTAAGATAGAAAATATTTTTTATGAAATTCGACGTTGGTCTCATTTTAAAGAGTACGTTGAGACGAAGCGAATAAAAAAAACCGCACCATTCTACGTTGTATAGTTTTTGAGATATGAGTTTTTTTAATAATTTCCAAGTAAACACTAGGTCAAGACAACTGTAAGACAAAATCTATTACTTATTGTCTTTCTCTTTACACGCAAAGAAACAGATAACAATCTTTATTCCAAATTGAATCTGTTTAGCGTGTCATGTCACGAACTGTCATCGATCCCCTTTTCGCACACTACATATGTCAGTGTTACATGCTAACATTGATTTTCTACTCGCTCAACATGCGTGACCTTGTCATTCATTCATGCATTCATTCAGTTTTTGTCTCTCTATTATCGACATAATGTTTCCAACAGGGCATTGGATACACCTGCATATTACAGAGTCCCCCCCAAAGGGGGAAGAAAAATTATTTCTTACACAGTATTGCCATCTAGTAGCAAATAATTGTACTTAGAGAAACATGAAAGCAGAATAGAAGCATGCGTGTGTGTGTGTCAGTGTGTGTGTGTGTGTGTAAGTGCTCGCCATCTAGTTGCAATAGAGAGTACAGTAGTGGGATTGATGCTATTATAAGGACACTTATAGCGTAGAAAAGAAGAGGTTATTTGATTGAACAACCCGATTTGGCTACACTTAAAACAATGTCAAGAGGGGCATATGCCCCAATTCTTCAAGTGTGATATGCTTTTAATCCCAAGAATTTTGAATCCTAGTGTAGAAAAGAAGAACCCTCAACAGACAGATTTGCCTACACTTAAAACTATGCCAAGTTCCCATATGATTTTATTGTTTACAGTGTGTTTTTCTGTCAAAATCCCAAGAATCTTGAATTCTAGTGTAGAAAAGATGAGCCCCCCCTCAGATTGATTCCGCCATGTGTACAAAGGCTGAATCTCTCAGTTTGTTGTCTATAAGCTTGTCAAAAATATGCCCCCCTTGATATTGTTTTGGCTACACTTGAAATTAAGTCAAAAATACTTATATTCTCATGGACTACAACTTACAGATCAATACAATAGGACAAGAGCAGGCTGTTTCATGTTTTTTCTAATTTTTTGATCAGTTTCATTGCCCGGGGTAAGCAATTATTTAGCTCAGCAATATATTAATCTATCAAAACTTTTTGATCGGGAAGTTTTGCTTGCATACCTAGTGGCTTTATATGCCGGCACGCAAGAGATATAATCTACACAGAATTCACTGAAAGGGCATAAAACTTCTATTAATATTTCTGTGTAACAGGGGGAAAATTCTTAGTAAAAGAACATTGCCTCTTGTATGCTGTTATGCAAGCCTGAGCACAATTCTGGTTTTGTCTTGTTCTGTTAATATAAACACAAGTGTTATATTACAAGAATTACAGAATATTCATTGCACAGTTCAAAATCCAATTTTGACTGTATTTAGTTGATATAAAACTCATAGTTCCTGGGTTCTGAGACCCAGTAGATGTGTGGTGCATAGCTCCATGGTTTTTATTGCCTTGTAATCAAGAGGCTTCTGGGTTTGAGTCCTGATAAAATGTGAAGCCTCCCCTGATGGCAAAGTGTTAATATTGTTGCCTTGCAAACAAGAGGCTCGGGTTTGAGTCCTGATAAAATGTGTAAGATTGAAATACATGTGGCAAAATAATATCTCCACACGTGAGATTTTGAGAATAATTACTGCTAGTTGATATACAACTGATAGCTCCCAGATCTGAAACCTGGTAAAGTGTGTTGTACAACAGCATAATAGAGCAAAATTATTTTATATTGAGGATTACCAGAGCCTAGTTATTGCTGTTGTCTGGGTATAAAAGCACCAGCTAAGCCACTAACTGCTGTTATAATTGTTTTGGCATAGTTCTGTTTTTTTGGACCAAGAAATTTTATACAAATAAACAATAAAAATGCCAAAACAAAAATATTGCAATCAGTGTAATAAAAATATATCTAGTTCTAATTGGTCTAGGCACCGGCATATTTGTGACTCTAAGAAATGCAGAAAGGCCTCAAAAATATGTCCAAGATGCCATAAAATATTAAGCAAGGCATATTACAAATGGCATAAGTGTACTTGTTATGTACAGTCATCAACATTGCCCCCACAACCATCTACATCTGGTCTGAAAAGGAAGCATGAAGCACCTGTTAATGCTAGAGCAGCAAAGCAGCCACGCTATGCACCACCTATCCATAGCAGTTTTAATGGGCAACTTAGGGATCACCGGTTTGTATCAGAGCAAAAATGTGGTATTAAGAATTTTTTGAACAGTGTAAATCCTGATGTGCAGGCAATTCTAAATACACAAAATGGCTCTTATAAGCTGTCCCTCAAATTGTTTACACAACATAAGAAACCAAATGGCACAAAATTTACACAGCCCCACATAACAGAAACTGTACCGGTATATTCAAATACAAATTTAGACAAAATAATAAGCAGTTTAATAGATCAATTGAATATTAAACACTCTGAATTTGCAGCAATAGAATCAGGATGGAGCCTATGCGGATCTCCACACAAGTTATATGTTAATATTTCTGAATTCAACCCATTACAAGGATCTACATATCTGCCATTACCTGCCAATATTAAAAACAAAAGAGCCATGGTTAATATAGAAAATAATGATGAGAAATGCTTTTTGTGGTGTATTTTAGCTGCTTTGTTTCCAGTTTTAAGGCATCCTGAGAGAATAAGTTATTATAAACAGCATGAACACATTTTTAATGAAGGAATGAAGGGCTTAGAATATCCAATGTCTGTTCAGAATATTGATAAATTTGAAAAAAAGGCCAGGGATATCAATGGCAAACAATTATCTATTAATGTTTTTATTTGTTCTACTGGCCGTGGCAATTGCTTGATAACACCTCTCAGAATCAGTACACTTGATGATGATTCTGCTGTTCCGATTGATCTGCTCTTAATTGAAGGGGATGGCACATATCATTACACTCTGATACACAGTCTTGAAGCTTTAGTCAGAAAACAACAAGGCAAATCCAATAGAATATTCAAGTTGTGCCGAAGATGTTTAACTGTATTTGATGGTCACAAAATGGTGAATGGGGTTCGTGAAAAAAATGCAGAAATTGCTAAAAACAAGTAAACTGAGCATCTGAAATACTGTGGCAACCATAAACCTGTTCATATGGTGATGCCTAATCCAAGTGAAAATGTCAAATTCAAAAAGTTTGAAGCCTTGTTGGAACACCCAGCATATATAGTCTGTGATTTTGAATCAAATCTCAAACCTCTTGCATTCTGTAGCCCAGACCCTGAGGAATCTTCAATTACATCATATCAATTACATGAACCTTCCAGCTTTTATTATGTGATTGTACAGGATGGTGTTGTTAGTAAAGAATATTTATACTTGGGACCAGATGCCATCAAAGAATTTGCACATAGAATAGAAAATGAGTGCCGTGACATAGCATCTAATGTCTTATTAAAATCAAAACCCATGTTGCCTTTAACAGAGAAACAGATTGAAGATTTCAACAATGTAGAAAAATGCCCGGTATGTGATTCTGAATTTTCAGATACAAATATCAAGGTGAAACACCATTCTCATACAGATGGTAAATTCTTAATGGCTCTGTGTAATAGAGATCATGCATTCTCATTTAGAGCCAAGTGAGTATGTTTGAATATTTCAGAAGAACAATATGAATTATTGCCCGGAGAAGTCCCTGGTCTCCTACCGGGCGCCTCGTCAGGTGGCGGATAGAGGAAAGCTCACTAGATATATTGCGTACTGGGCAATTAAAATACCCAGGGCGGACCAAAACCAGGACTACTGCCTTGTAGTTAGTAGAGGGATCTACAAAGTCTAGGGGAAGAAAACCCTGAAAACAAATTACCTGGCCCTCAAGGTTGGGGTTTGAGCGTAAGGCCGACACCCTTACCTTGTAAAAGAACAATCCGTTGAGAAGCCAATAGACGAGCCTCGGAAGGATGGATTTATAAGAAGACGACCAGGACAGACCAGGAATATGAGAACGGTCAATAAAGAAAGGACAATTAGTATCGCAACATGGAATGTACGCACCTTAAAGAAACCATGGGCACTGAGAGTAGTTAAAGAAATTGCTGAGAAGTATGGGATCAATATAATGCAAGAGACAAGGTGGAAAGGACAGTCCACTTTCAATTCAGAAAACCACATAGTGTTCGACAGTGGTGGAAACGGAAAGAAATATGGAACAGGGTTTATCGTAGATAAGAAAACGAAGAGTGCTATAATAGACTTCACACCAATAAATGAGAGAATATGCACCATGAGGGTCAAAGGGAGACTGTTTAATATCACATCAATCTGTGTTTATGCACCAACTGAAGAGACTGATGACGAGACCAAAGATGAGTTTTATGATAAATTGGAGTACGTATACGATACAGCACCACAACATGATGTAAAATTAATAATTGGAGATGTAAATGCCAAAATAGGAAAGGAAGACATTTTTAGAAAAACAATTGGCAAAGAAAGTTTACATAGTAAAAGTAAAGATAATGGACTATGTATAATAGACTTTGCCGTAAGTAAAAGAATGGTGGTTAAAAGTACTCAGCTACAAAGAAAAAACATAAAGAAGGAAACCAGGATTTCACCAGATGGGGAGACAAAAAACCAGATAGATCATGTGATAATAGATGACAGACACTCATCAGATATAACAGATATCAGTAGCTGCAGAGGGGCAGATTGTGGATCTGACCACTTTCTAGTCAGAATCAAATATAGACAAAGAATTGCCTGTTATAGAAATAGTAAAGGAAAGAAACAAGAAAAATATGATACAACGAAGGTAATAAAAGATAAAAGATACAGTGTAAGATATAAAGAGACATTAAAGAAGAGATTGGAAGAGAAGGAAGAGAAATGGCAAGATTCTGATATAGAGGGAAAATGGAAAGCAATAAGAGACAGCATTCAACAAGCTGCAGAAAAGGTACTGGGTAAGAAGAAACCAACGAGAAGAAACGAATGGTGGGATGAGGAATGCGATAAAGCTATAAAAGAAAGAAACGACGCAAGGTTAAAGACTATAAACAGAAATACAAAAGGAAATAGACAAGTGCTCAAAGTGAAGAGAAGAGTGGCCGATAAATTGTGCAGAAGAAAGAAAAGAGAGTACGACAAGCAAAAATTAGCAGAGATAGAAACGACATGGAAAGTTAAGGGAAAGAGAGATTACTTCTTGAAACTGAAAGAAGAGAAGAAAGGATTTCAACCTAGAGTTGCATTTTGCAAAGATAAGGAGGGCAATCTGATAGGAGATAAGGAAGGTATTTTGAACAGATGAGCAAAGTACTTTAGTGAACTCTTGAATGGAGATAAGAATGAACAAGAGAAGGAGAACGAGGATATGGGAGATAGAGTGGAAAAAAGATCCTTGAGGACGGAAGAGGAGGAGGAAGATGAATCTGACATGAAGATGGAAGAGACTAATAAAGATTTGATTAAGCCCCATTCAAGGCAAGAGGTTAAAGAAGCAATCAGAGAAGTAGCAAACAATAAAGCCCCAAGTGACGATAATATAAATGCAGAATTATTGAAGGTAGAAGGGAACATTATAGTGGATAAATTTGAAGAACTATACAAACAAATATGGGAAGAAGAAAGAATGCCACAACAATGGGGAAGAGGAATTATATGTCCAATACATAAAAGTAAAGACAAAGCAGGATGTGAAAACTTCAGAGGTATCACACTCCTCAATATGGCATATAAAGCATTTTCTAAGATACTAGTCAGGAGACTCACACCACTAGCTGAAAAGATTATTGGAGAATATCAATGTGGTTTTAGGAGAAATATGTCAACTACAGATCAAATTTATTCAATTAGAATGATAATGGAAAAATGCTATGAATACAATATAGACCTGCATCATTTTTTCATAGACTTCAGACAGGCATATGACAGCGTCAAGAGAAACATACTCCTAAAAATCATGAAAGAAATGAAAAATACCAATGAAATTAGTTAAATTAACAGGAATGACATTAAGCAATACAACAAGTAAAGTAAAGATTGAAGGAGAACTTTCAAGAGAATTCCAAGTAGAGAGAGGAGTAAGACAAGGAGATGTCATGTCAACCCTGTTATTCAATATAGCATTGGGAAAGGCAATTAGACATTTAAGTATAAATCCAGGAGGTACAATCTTTAACAGGATGAGTCAGTGCCTAGCTTTTGCAGATGATATTGATCTTATATCACGAAACAAAACAGAACTAAATAACGAATTTAAAAAACTAGAAGAGAATGCAGATAATATAGGATTACAAATCAATGTACAAAAGAGTAAATACATGCTTGCATCAAGAAAAGAGTCCACAGCTAATGAAAGAACGAAAAAGGTAGGAGTCAAAGAATTTGAAAAATGTGATAACTTTAAGTACCTAGGATCGATAATAAACAAAACAAACAATGTATCTGAGGAAATTAAGGCAAGAATAGTTGCGGGCAATAGATGTTCACTGGGACTCAAGAAAGTCTTCTCCTCAAAAGACATAAGCAGAAGAAACAAGATTAATATATACAAAACAATTGTACGCCCAGTAGTGACATATGGGTCAGAAACTTGGACGTTAGTGGAAAAGGACGAAGAGTTACTAAGAAGATGGGAGCGGAAGATTTTGAGAAGAATTTTTGGGCCGGTGAGAGAGGAGGAGTTTTGGAGGATGAGAACAAACGTGGAAATACAAGAACTATATAATAATTCAAATATTGTAACAGAGATCAAGTGTGGACGAATTAGATAGCTGGGACATGTATGGCGAATGGAAGATTGTAGAGTGCCAAAGAAGGTGTTAACAGGAGGACCAGGTGGAAGAAGAAGAAAAGGAATACCTAGAAAAGGATGGCTCGATGATGTAGAGGGAGATCTGAGAAGACTGGGAGTCCGGAGATGGAGGAGGAAGGCGATGGATCGAGACGACTGAAGGCTCGTCGTAAAGGAGGCCAAGGCCCTAAAAGGGCTGTAGCGCCAAGGAGTAAGTAAGTAATATGAATTATTGTGTTGAATTTGTAGAAGTTGCTATCATATGTGAGTAATAAAATTGTACTGAATTGTATTTTATGATCACATGTAACATCATCCGTATTAGCAGGAAGGAACAGTTCCTACAGGATTCAATTATTTCATCCTCCATCATATTCCAAAATTAAGTGGTAAAGTTCAGCATAATTTGCAGTTAGTTCTGTGTTATTAAAGTTCACGTAATAAGTCTCAGTTCCACACAATATTCGAATACTGTATCCCAATACTTGTTTGGCTACCCTTGCCCCTCTGTACCCCCTTGAGAAAATTAAATGTTTTGCATGGTTTATGAAGATTTTGTTGTTCATGAACGTTTTCAGTTGATTTTTGCTCTCGGAAATCTTACTCTGTGAAGTAAAGTAGGTCTATTACCTTAGCGTTTTACTTTACCGTGTAGCAGAACAGCCCAAAGGCTTCGTGCAAGTGGATATAGCACCAATAACCACTTTCCACAACAGCAGCTATAATTTAACGCAGTTAGGTTAGGATTTTTAGCTTTGGTACTGTCATTCTTGACATGTTCTTTCGCTATTTTAGTTTGCGTACACAAAGTTTTTACTAACGAAAAGCGGTGACAATATTCGAAAATTGCAGGTTTTAACTTGCATGGGCCATTCTTTGGGATCAAATATGTCCGTTATGTGTGCTTTCCTAACGCTGAAACCACTTATACATTTCGTAAAACATTGAAAATTGTATATTTTTAAAAAAGGACGTAATTCTCGAGGGGGTACAGTGGGCAAACGGCCCCCTTGTATGATGGAAAACAGAGATTGACCTTCGTGTAACCATGCTCACTGTTAGATTGTAATGATCACATTCATAGTCAAACATCCAAGCTATGTCCATTGCTTATGTGTGTGTGTGTGTGTGTGTGTGTGTATTTGGTATTTCACTTGCAGAATGTTAGTGTAGTACATACCTATTTTTTGTCAACACTGTGCTGGAAAGTTTATGATTTTACTTTTAGAAATATAACTTGGGGCATCCAAAAAAAGTGGTCCTACTCCATGTAAATATCAAAATAAATAAATCTGAAATTTATTAGTGTTTCTATTCACATTAAGGATTAAATATTTATGAATGCATATAATTTGCATATTTCACAAAAAAAATATTATCATTTGTAGCCTACATGCTTCACAGAAAAATGGAGTCAAATTTTGCAACATTTTTAAAGCATCACTCACGTAACACATTTTAGTTAAGGCTTTCATGCATTCTGGTTTTCGTTTTATTTAAATATTTTTAGGAGAAAAAAATCCTTTAGCTTCAGGATCTTAACTAATAATACTCAAGCCTGATTAACAATTAACTGGCTATGCCATCATACTCAAGTTCTTTTCATTTGTTAGCAGAGATCATAAAGAAATTATAAGAAATCTTTACATTATGAATATATCATTCCAATCTCATGTCTAGAATCTTACATTTTGTGTGTGAAATGTCACACACGTAACGCTGGAATACCCCACTTATGACTCCAAGCAAGCATTGTGAATTTTCAAAAAGGGAGAGACACATCTCTCTGTAAGAATGGTAACTTTTTTCCTTTTCAACAGTACATCTCTCCCTTCACCCATACTTCGGTCTCTCTCTCTCTCTCTCTCTCTCTGCCTGTGCATAGTAAGAATAGTGACCAGAGATAATAAAATTTAATTTCAGAATGCATATCCCAAAGTCCTAACTAACGTCAGTTGATAATACATCTTAAATGTCACATATATTGTGTCATCCATTGTACGTTTTCTGTGACAGGACGTTTCACCCCCCCCCAACTTATCGTAATAACCTATTTATGTCTTATCATTTTGATATTTTAGTAAGTAAAAATCCCAATGTTGTAAAACTAAGCTACCCATCTACAGCAAAGGGGAAACGAATGTTTAAACGAAATATTAGACACCCTTCAATTTTGATGCAAACTAAGAATATGATCTTGTTGTAATTACTGTTGTTAAATAAATATTTTTTACAGTAATTTTTATTTAGCACTAACTGCAGGTACAGTTTCTAAATAACTATGATATATTTTAAATTAAAAAAAATTTACTGAGATGTAACTTCCGTAGGCATAAATTACACCATGGAAATATGTTGAAAAGCTTTTTTATGCTTAAGTGATTACTACTATAGTGGAACCATAAGCAAAGAAACCTGCGCAGACCCGCAACTCCTGTGCACCGCACTCCCACTGGAGGGGAGAAGGAGGGTGGACCATGCTTCCTTATGGCCGGAGCTAAACGGAAGAAGGGAAAGCTGCGCGGGGACTTTTCGTCCAAGGTTTTTTCTCCTTGTGATCGCTCTATAGTCAATGAATGTCATGTTTCTCACCATGAAGAATTGCTTTCTCTAGCAACAACTATGATTTCTGTATGATTTCCTCCATGTTTTTTCTTTCTCGGTACTTGATGCAATGAATTATTTTCATTTCTAACGTTCAAGTAGGCAGGTTAACACCCAAAAATCAATTTTGCGTTTACAATAATGGAAAGAAAAAGCCAAAGAGTTGCTTCCTATGTTGAGTGAAATGTGTGATGGCTTGTATGTTTTGTGCGTTAACGCAAAATTCTTAATTGCAAGTGAGCAATATCATTTAAGAGAACTGTTTCTACATTTCACACCCCAAGTTGGTGAACAGTGATTTGATTTGTAAAGATCCCACTAGTTTTGTTAATGGAAAAGTCACACACACACACATTGAAGTTTCCATTCAAGAAGTGATAAGTGTCAGGTGATTTTAATGTAAGCTGTAAGCAATGTAAGCAAAATTCTCGCATCTGATTGAAACACTCTAATTTTATCCTACCACGTCAGAGTTACAAGCCCAGTTTTATAGAACGAGGATGAAAGGCATAACAATATTGTCTAAGGATTTAATGTGAAAGAGTATAACACTTGTCGATAATAGTATTGTTATTTGTGATAGGATGAAGACAGATATCATACAAATGAAGAGCTTTTTGATTAACAGACCCGATTTGGCTACACTTAAAACTATGACAAGATGCCCATATGCCCCAATTGCCCAAGTGTGATATGCTCTCAATCCCAAGAACCCTGAATTCTAGTGTACAAATGAAAAGCCTATTTGATTAACAGACCCGATTTGGCTATACTTAAAACAATATCAAGATGTCTATATGAATCAATTGGACAAGTGTGCACACAGTTGAATCTAAAGAATCTTGAGCCCTAGTGTACAAATGAAGAATCACACAGTGTTCAAATGAAGAAGCCTCAACAGATTGATTTGACCATGTATGCAAAAGCTGAATCTGTGAGATTGTTGTTTGTAAGCCTGCTAAAGATAAAGTCTTCTTGATATTGTTAAGGCTACACTTAAAACTAAGCCAAAAATGCTCATAAGAGCTACCCACACCCATGCACCCACATATATTCACTTCCGGTCCACTTCCGGTTTAAGTTCAGAGAATTAATATGTTACCTGGAATATGCTCAATATTTTAATTGGACACCAGCCTTAACTTGCTTATCTAGTACTAAGACAATGTAATATGCAGAGGCTTTCTAGAAATGCTCTGTGACTCTCTCATTTCTTACATCATAAACATATGATTTTTCACCTATAAGAATAACACTACATATGGTGTCATCAGGGAGTGTATCATGGAATTCACATATAATTTTAATGTTTGTCCTGTCATTAACCACAACTTGTTTCCTTTTTGAGGTGTTGATGACAAACATGGGTCTCTGTGCTTTGAATTCATCTGGTGAGTAATACATGTCTGTATTGCCAGTAGTGACCCTTTTGTATGCTGTAAATGCTTCATATAATTTGAGGAAATCATCCTTGGACATGTTTAAATTATAATTTTCTCTGGGGAACACCTCATTTCTGAAATTTTTAAGATATATGTTCTTGATGTTGCAGTTATCAAACTTACTTGAATTTTTTTCCTGATTATTGTGTCTTCCAGTCTGAAACAGTACCACCACAAAATCTGGCATGTCATATTGTATACTGGAGAATGAATTTGTAGCATCAAACTCATAATAGCTACCAGTGGCAGGCTTCTGCACACATTGATATGTATAAAATTGTAAAGGCACCTGTGGATTTTTTAGGATATCTGCTTTGTATTTAAGAGAATAGCTGGCTTCATATTCAACAACTGGAATTCTTTGCTCCATAGTCTGAATAAGGCACTTGCCCTCATCATGTAGGGTATTAGGTAGAGCTGCTCCGGTAGAGTTTAATGTACTGTACCTCATCAAAGCATTATTATCATTGGCAGCTCTTCTAAATGTAATTCTTAAACCACCCTTCCATATAATGTATTTGTAATCTGAGAAGAATCCTGGCAACAGGCGCACGGGGAACAGCACTGTGTGGCTTTTAGATATAATTTTATCACCAGCCTCAAATCCACCTATTTTGTAGTAAGAAGCCTCGGTTTTGGATAATTTTAGTGTGGCTAAAGCTGTAGAGGTAATGCCAGGGTAATCTACTCTGTTTATAAGAACACCATGTTTTCTGATCTCAATTTCAGAGAACAGATGTGGCACAAAATTGTCTACCAATCTTATATTTGAATTTGCCGGATAATCTGTACCATCGAGCTTTACAACATCAAACTTGATGTATAGATCTGCTGGAAAAAAAAATCATCAGAATAATAAAAATTCACAAAGTACCCCACAACTCTTCTTTTCTTGCAATACAATTCCAGCTCAAAATTATTGTTTCCCTTCAAACTCAGGTACCCAAAGCTGTGCTTACTGTCCAGTACCCACTGAAACTCAGTCTCATTCTCAACAGACATCAGGTCAAATTCTGACAGTTTTGAGAACCTCAGCTTAAATTCAGAAACAAGATATTTAGATTTGATGTGTCTTGAAATGCCCCTTCTTTCAAAAAATGTTTGCATCTTGAATTATAACCTGCAAACAACATAGCGCTCATCAGAATCATGTAAAACTTGCCTAATACCTATGCAAATAATACTGTGGCATGGATTTTATTACAATTCAAGTGAGCACAATTGCTTGCCACATTTGCATTTCCTATCAAACAGGCCATAATTTAAAATTTCTATCAAGCAATGCACATCACAGTCCCTAAATTTATGCCACATGAAATACATTAACATCTCATTCATATTCAAGAAATCCCTGTCAAAATCAAATAGACTTGAAGTGTGGAAATCAGAGCCCCTGTACAGCACATATTCCAGACAAAAATTCAATTGCTTATAATAATTTTTATCTATGATCTGGAAATTGTGCATGTAAACAGGGTGAATAATTCCATTATTTATGCAATAGCTTGAGTACCACTGCTTTCTAACACACACATTGAAGCTAACAAAAAATCCAACAATTCTCCTGCAATCATTGTAAACATAATCTTCAAATATTGTAATATTTCTCAATCCCAGATATCTGAAACCCCTGTCACTGTTCAACACCCATTGCAACTCTGTTTCATTAACAATTGCAAACAAGTCATATTCTGTCACCCCATGAAACCTAATCCTGAATTCCTCAACAACAGACTTTGATCTGATGAATCTTGAAATGTTTATCCTGTCAAAATAAATTTGCATCTTGAAATTATAGAGGAATCCTGCTCAATTGCTTGCCACACATACACTTTGTATACATATATTGGGACCTCACAACCTCCCTAAGACAATCAAGGCTGCAATTTCTAAACTTTTGTTTCAGAAAATATAAAATATCTTCATTTATACTATGCTTGTGATCCCTACCATAATACCATGAATATATAAAATCTTCACCCCTATACAGCAATCCATTCTGTATTATTGCATATTTAGTGTCAAGGAATTGCAATTCAAACATAATTTTCATGATACTTGTAGTGCACCCAATTCAAACTCTGCATTGTGTACATGAAGAAATTATAAATTTTACAAAGTGCAATGCTTGTAAACCACCAGCCATAGCCGGGACAATAAGAATCATCAGAATAATAGAAATTCACAAAGTACCCAACAATTCTTCTTCCTGTAAAATACATATCCAACTCAAAGTGGCTGATGCTTTTCAAACACAGGTACCCAAAGCTGTGCTCACTGTACAGCACCCACTGAAACTCAGTCTCATTCCCAACAGACATCAGGTCTTATTCTGACAGGTTTGAGAACCTCAGTATAAATTCAGAAAGAAGAGATTTGGATTTGATGTATCTTGCAATCCCCCTTCTTTCAAAAAATGTTTGCATCTTGAATTATAACCTGCAAACAACACATCTCTTGTCAATAAAACAAGAAAATACCCAGCAAAATCATACTATGACATGTATCCTATTGCAGTTTCAAAGTGAGCACAGTTGCTTGCCACAGCTTCCTATCAAGCAGAGTACATCACAGTCCCCAAATTTCTGCCACATAAAATAATAGATCATGGTCAAAAGCCCCTGTACATCACATGTTGAGATTTGATGTTTCTTCTGTCAAAATAAGTCTGTAAATTATACAGGAACACTGCTGCCACACATACACGGTGTATACATATATTGGGACTGCACAACATCCCTAAGACAATCAAAGCTACAATTTCTAAACTTTTGTTTCAGAAAATATAAAATAACTTCATTTATATTACACTTGTGAGACCTGCCATAGTCATATGAATAGATAAAATCCTCACCTTTTAGAGCAACCCACTCTCTGTTGTTGCAAATTCAGTAATAATAAATGGCAATGGCACCATAGTTTCTAGATACTTGTAGTGTACCCAGTTCAAACTCTGAAAGGTGTGCATGAAGAAATTGTAAATTTTGCAAGGTTCAATGCTTGTAGACCACCAGCCATATCCTGGATAATAGGAATCATCAGAATAATAAAAATTCACAAAGTGCCCAACAATTCTTCTTCCTGTAAAATACACCAATTCAAAGTGACTGATGCCTTTCAAACTCAGATACCCAAAGCTGTGATCACTATCCAACACCCACTGAAACACAGTCTCTTTCCCAACAGACATCAGGTCACATTCTGACAGGTTTGAGAACCTCAGCTTGAACTCAGAGACAAGAGATTTAGATTTGATGTATCTTGCAATCCCCCTTCTTTCAAAAAATGTTTGCATCTTGTCAACCTGCAAACAATATTACATGTTAGGCTTGAATCTATCTCAACAGCAGAGGCATACAGCTTAGTGGCTTCCCGCACTTACACTCTGTAAAAACATTCCATGATTTCATTACCCTATTAAAGCACCCAATGCTGCAATTTTTAAATTTTTGCTGAAGAAGATACATGATTATCTCATTCATGTTCAACATTTGAGAGTTGTATGAATCAAAAGGCAGCAGGTGATGATTAAAATCTGCACCACTATACAACATCCCACTGTCTGTGGTAACACATTCTGACCTATGGAACCTGAACAGCTCCGTCTACAGCAATCTATAATGTTTCCAATTTGAGCTCTGATTGGGAAGCATCTGAAAATCATAGAATCCCTTGGGTTTTGTACAATTTGTGAACCAGTAGCCATAATAGGTAAAATTAATGCAATAATAAAAAACAACAAAATACCCTACAATTCTCTTACATGTGTTATATTTGTGGCACTTAAAATCAGTGATGTGTCTCAAGTTCAGATATTTAAAACTGTGTGGGCTGTCAAGTGCCCAGTGAAACTCTGTTTCATTGTTGATGGCAAACACATCATACTCTGACAGAGTATAGAATCTAATTTTGAAATCCTCAACAAGGGATTCAGATCTAATAAATCTTGCAATGTTAGGATATTCTCAGTGTGGCCCTACAGTTTTGAAGGATATGTTTGCCTTCTTCTGTGTAATATCACTAATTTTGATTTTAGGCCACTTGTATTTCTGGGGGTGATCCAGCATAGGATACAGAACAACATACTCAAATTTTGAAAAAAAATCAATAATTTTGTTTCTCTGATATCTCTGAAACTATTGATGCTATAGACATGGGGCTTGGTGATTTTTCATATGCATGCCAAAATGCAACTTTTTGATCTCTACAATTTTTCAAAAAAATCTTGTTCTCTAGATCCTGAATAACTTGCCTATTTTTCAAGATAGAGTCATGGGAGTTGTGTATTTCAACTCTGTATGCTGTTTAGAAGTTTTGTGAAAAAATCGATAATTTTTTGATTTTGTGATTTCTCAAAAACTACAAGTGCTGGAGACCTGAAATTTTTTCAGGTGAATTTTGTGCATGATTCTCTATGTTTTAGGTCTCTATAATTTTTTTGATAGATGCAATATTTAAGCTGCAAATGTCCAATTTATGTCTGTTCTATAAATAGAATTTTATGAAAAGTGCAGTATTAACAGTATTTTGAGAACTATGCATTTTGTGCCACTCCCGCAGGAAGATATCAACTTGTGGTACCCTACTGAACAGCATACTCAAAATTTGAAAAAATCGATAATTTTTTGAATTTGATTATCTTAGGAACTATAGGTGATGGACACCTGGAATCTTTTCAGATGTTATGCACATACAATTCTCTATGTTTTGTGTCTCTATAATTTTTTCAAAAAACTTGTTATTTTACCTATATACTTGAATAACTCAAAAATGATGCATGTGATAAGCACAGGGGTTTGAGATTTGAACTCTCCTGGCTGTTATACATGTTTTTGAAAAAATCGATAATTTTTTGAATTTGATTATCTCAGAAACTATAGGTGATGGACACCTGGAATCTTTTCAGATGTTATGCATATACAATTCTCTATGTTTTATGTCTCTATATTTTTTTCAAAAAACTTGTAATTTTACCTATATACTTGAATAACTCAAAAATGATGCTGTGATAAGCACAGGGGTTTGAGATTTGAACTCTCCTGTCTGTTATACATGTTTTTGAAAAATTCGATAATTCTTTTAATTTGATTATCTCAGAAACTATAGGTGATGGAGACCTGGAATTTTTTCAGATGTCATGCATATACAATTCTCTATATTTTGTGCCTCTATATTTTTTTCAAAACTTGTAATTTTACCTATATGTCACAACTGTACAGTCATATGCCTGTACAATTGTAACATATAGGTAAAATTACAAATCAATCTGTTGAGGCTTCTTCATTTGTACACTGTGTGATTCTTCATTTGTACACTATTGCTCAAGATTCTTTAGATTCAACTGTGTCCACACTTGTCCAATTGATTCATATAGACATCTTGACATTGTTTTAAGTATAGCCAAATCGGGTCTGTTAATCAAATAGGCTCTTCATTTGTACACTAGAATTCAGGGTTCTTGGCATTGAGAGCATATCACACTTGGGCAATTGGGGCATATGGGCATCTTGTCATAGTTTTAAGTGTAGCCAAATCGGGTCTGTTAATCAAAAAGCTCTTCATTTGTATGATTTTTGTCCTCATCCTATCACAAATAACACTACTGATAATAAATGTGTTATATTGGAAGATCTGTTCTTAAGGTAGTTTTTTTTCTTTTTAGAAATTGAAGTTTAACGTGTTTTACAATATAGACAAACGTATGTAATTTCACACATACAGTATATCAAGAATTTGACTGTTAATAAAAATGGAACCCCATAGCAATGTGTTTTTTTTATCATTCTTTATATCTCCTGCATGAATTTTATTGTATTGACTACAAAAGCCAAGTGCAACAACGAGAAGAATGCACAGGGTTAAAGTAGTTGCTCTGTATATTAGAGTATTTGATAAGTGTGTAAGTGTTCATATTCCTGGCCATTTTAGTTTGAGTCATGCACGTATTTTGCCTGAAATTCAAATCTAGGTCATTATGTTGTGGATACATGTGTGTGTGTGATTTATTCTGTAATGCATATGTAAACTTGATCTTGCATTTAAAATGTTTGTCATTTGCTGTATTGGTAATTATCACCTTCCATACAAATCTTAATTTTTTGGGTATGCATCTTCCCCTGTCCCTTCTGCTTTAGACATCCACAGTTGCAAGGATATTTTAAACTTAGACCACCGTCAAACCAAACTTACGAAATGCATACTCTCCCAGTGTAGATGGCTTTGGTGGTAACCCTACAGTAATTGTCAATGTTGCCAAATATGTGCTGTTTGCCGGACTCTGTGGCTGATTGGTTAGCACATCGCGCTGCGATATCAGTCGGGCATGGTTGTTTGTGAATGTCCATTCATCAATTTCATCACTCATCCCCATCTTCGCAAATTAGCCAAGAGGCACAAAACGCGAAGTAAAATAAAATGAATCAATCAATCAAAATATGTGCTGTTTACGATAATTATGATGAAGTCAAATTAAAGGCATCTTTTCATTTTATTTTTCACTAATAGGGCTTCTCCGAGGCGCAATGGTAGCGTATTTGCCTTGCAATCAAGGGGTCCGGGTTCGACCCTGTGGAGGCACATAGTGTTAAATTTTAGTACTAGGCCCAAATAGCCTTACTGTGAATAAAGTGGACTATAAACAGCAACTCAATAATCAATTTTTACTAAATAGGTGTATTAGATTGTACCGTTTCCTTAAATATCTTAACTAGCTACTTACCCGCAGCTTTCCCTGCATTGTATTGTATGATTGTCCATCAGATGATAGAAGATGTTGAAATCAATAATCCAAAACCAAATCAAAAAATTTGAGCCTTATTGTCAAATTTGAATGAATGAGTAGAACATAATTATGAAGGAGTAGTTAATACAGTATCAGTACATATCAGGTAATTGGCATTCATAAGAATAATAGATGTGTTCATCAGTCCGATTATATAGATATCTGTCCATTGATGTTCCAGCGAGTGAGGACAAACTTTCGTACATATTAAGAAGTATACTTTGGGGGGGGGGGAGTAAGTCATGGTTGTGTGTATTTTAGTACACTCGCCTCATCAAGTACTCCTTTACCCTCCCCCTCCCGAACCGAGCCTCGGCTAAACGTAAAACCACGGTTAAGGTCTTAAGACAGCCAACAGCGATTGGAGAAACAAGCACAGGTTCTTATCGCACTACCAAGAATGTCACTACTGTAAGGTGCAGTACCTTGAGGCGAATACTACTGGATATCGAGAGCAAATTAGTTTTTCTTCTTTTTTCCTTGCATTGGATGACGTCCTGTAATAAGTTGCAAGTCAATACGCAATACGCTTGCTTTACTTGAGAGCGTGAGCGATACCAATGCCCGCGCGGTGATATGAAATTATCAGGTGTGTGAATGCGTCACCGTGGTGTGTTGTGTGCGTGCAAGGGGGGGGGGAGGAGTTGAGGTAGGGGGCAGAGAGACATGCACGCGTTCATCGAAATTTCAGACCCACATGTCAAACTCTCGAACCACACTGCTGACATACGTGGAGGAGTGGTTTGCAGAGCACACTACGTCGCCATGGACACGGGTTCGATTCCCGGCCACCTAGGAATTGGTATTCTATAAGAGTGTCTCTTCATCAATTACACCATATCGTCACCATCTTCATCTTTGTGGTTAGCCAATAGTGTCAGAAAAGGGAGGGACGAAAACAAACCAAAGCAATCAATCAATCAGTCTTAATCCTAACCAACCCTTTTCTCATATGTAGCACCAAAAAAGTCTCGACATGAACCCCTACCGCTAATTCTTAAACATAACTCAGGTCTTGTAATGGCTGTTAATATATTTTTAAAAATAGAAGAACTAATGATTTCCCGATTGCATTCGTTTCATGACGAAAAATTTGTAAAAAGTTTATCAATCAGTTAATATGCAGGCCTCTCCGATGTTGTGGTTGTAATATCGTCCCTTTGTAAACGAGGAGTTCAGTTTCGATATGTGGAGGCACATAGTGATTCGGGTCCCACTTTTACCTGTAGGTCCAGCCCCGATTAGTCTGTCAGCATAAGAAGTAGACTTAAACAACATACAAACAAACGAATTTAGCGGCTGTAATTATTAAAATTGATGTGTGGTTAAAATTGCAATTAAGAACATTTTAGAATTTCATATAAACAAAGTAACGCTAATAATCGAATATAATGCAACTCAACATAAAAAACTAATATTGATTTAATTTCGTCATTTAGCGTAAAATAAACTAAATCAACCAGTCAATACCTTCTTATATTTCTGAAAAGAAAGGGCCTAAAATTTCCAACAGTTCTCCGCAACCGTAAGGCGCTGCGGGACGGCATGAGTTCGAGTGCGCCTGGGTTCAGTCTCTGGGTCCTCGGTCGGTGTATAGGACCGGTGGCAACCCACCATCGGGAAGAAATTGGGGAGCTACGAGTGAGTAGTGTAACATAAACATCTCCTCTAACGGCTGAGGCTTCGACGTGCCGACTCCACGTCACCCCATTTCCGGGTGAAGATCTCCACACTTCTAGGTAGGATTGTGGGAGGGAGAGTGGCAGTCACGAGATAGACCAAGGCCCTTCCAGGGCTGTAGAGCCATGGAATATGTTAAAATATCAAACAATTTTTTTTAAATTAGTTTTTCGTTAGATTGGTTCCCTAGGTATATATTTAAAATATACAATGACACACACTACTACTATTTACCCTGGACCAGGCTTTGAGATGTCTTATAACTGGCATTTTTCTTATTTAACGTCGCTTCTCTCTGCCACTCTTGCCCAGTCGCAAGAATAAAAATGAACGATCGTTGGGCGAGATTTGTGAAAGGACACTCCCAATGGACACGCCTATGTCCAAGCTGAGCCTCGAACCCGGAACCTTCGACGACGAGACCGTGAAGAGACAACTAAGGCAGCAAAGGTTTTTGGTATTTTATAGGTCGCTGTTCTATCTCCCATGTTAATCTCGACAAAGAGAAAGGATAAATTGATGAAATGGCGATAGCCAAAACATTCATGACAGACCAGGGTTCGATCCTGGGACCTCTGGCTTCGCAACGCATTACGTTGTCCATTTGTTTTCAGATGTCTCTATTTGGCTGTAATTCCCATACATTAGTTGTAATAAACATATTATTTGTACCAAGATCAACATGTGAAATGCTGTTTTTGAACTGACACAACTCATCTAAGAAATTACGTGTGTGAGCGAACGCACACGCACACAAAAACACCAGAGAGACACATTTGTCACTATCATATAGAAATCCTAACTCCCACAGATAGAGGTACATTCATTCCCGTGTTGCATTCGTAAAGCCGCACTTCTTTTCCTAGTATGGTGACAATACACTGAAATGATCCTGTAATTAACTGTAGATAAGTCGCAATTAGTAGATCGCATGAAGTTGTTTTCAGTTTAAAAAAAAAAAAACATAGTGTTATACTTGATGCATTGTTGCCGGCATACATGAATATAAAAGAACACATTTACGGGTGTTCACAAAAACTGAAATTTATATTTGTGGATATATCTGCAACCGCATCACTAATGTATTTGTGTTTTTGGTTATATAGAGTCACTTTTCTACCACTTCTGGTTAACCCTCCGCCATCCGCGTCCTCATTTCAGCACAAATGTCCCGTGCGCGGCACTCAGTGCCGCCTTATCAAAACCAACGTTATTTACGTGAATTATTGATGCAAATCGAGGTTGAATTACAGTAGCACTTACTGGAAATCAGGCGAAATATACACGAACGCAAACATGTTCATTATGGACATTTTTATCAGCCATTAAAAGAAAAGTTAAGAAAAATGAGAGTCTCATTGAATTTTAGGCTTAGACTCTTGAAGCAAATGCACCAAAATATTATTCTAAAAGTAATTAAAATTTTGCCATATAATGGAGGCACTAAAAATTTACTCACCATTCCCAAATTATCAAAGAATTTTCCAAATATGTTCATCTTATTTTTTTAAAAAAATCAACGTACTTTCTCAAAAAATTTCAACGTATTTTTCAAATTGAATTGAAATCGTACAACTTGTATGGGCGTAGTAAGGAACTATTCTTTTCCAAAACACTGTTAAAATCTTACACTCGCAAAAAAGTAATCAAATGTAGAAAATACTACTCGATGAAACTTACGAAATATATTAAAAGTGTTCAAATCTCAAATTGTTTCTAGTACTCTTACGAGATATACGTAAGAAAAGACATAAAGTAAAGTAAAGTAAAGTGTTCCCCTGTGCTTAGCACCACGCCATGAAGGCGTATAGGGGGTGTGGGGGTAACGCCCCACACTATCTTGATCCGGTCGTGATTGGGGGTGATGTGATCATCACCATGCCCCTGACCGCCTTTACCCCCAGGTTTCCCCAGGTATTCATATTATTCGATGCTGGGTGGGCGCTGGGGCCACTTCCAACGTTAGAAAAGTTCCTGGATTTGAACCGGCCGGGAATCGAACCCGGGACCTTTAGCATGGTAGTCAGACGCGTTACCGTTATGTCTTTTTCCATTTTAAATCAAACAAATACAGTAAATCTTTACAACTCTTACAGGTATGTCATTCAAGTATTACATTTAAAAAGTTGGCATAATGTGATTTTCTATCATCTAAAGACATTTGTTCATATTCTTGTATTAGAGTTAGTCCAAAGTCCAAGTAATTATATTTTTTCCCACAGGAAATAAAAACATTAGGTATTGTGCTATTAACCACTGAACTGATTTTTGCTTTGTACTTGGAAACAAATGAAACTCTGGTAAGGTAATGTCTTTTGCTGATACTTGGTTTGCTGATGTGCAATAAATTCTGCTGAGCATTGTTCTTAATTTTGACCAAGCTGTGACTGCTTTCTTACATTCTGTTATCTATGAATAATCGAATCTGGAACTTGACAATTATAACAATTTGGAGAATTACTGAAACCATACTTGTGACATCTATCTGCCGTTAAAATTACTTGTTGAATTACTTTGTACCATATAGATACTGCCTTGTTCGTTAGATGTGAGGCCGTTACATTGTTCCATATTTGTTTCCAATTGTATTTGGGATTTTCTCTTTCGATTCGAACTGTTATTATATTTGCGTTAAGTTGTTCTCTGTAAATCTGTCTGACAGAAGGACTGTCATATGTATGTTGCACAGTTCTATAAAATGTATGAATAGCGATCTCGGTATAAAACTTTAATTCTCTGGGAATGCTTTGTATGTCCATTGGTGCTATTAATGGTACATCTTTTAACACTGTAATTATTATTTGTTGCGTAGTGGAGTCAATTGGAGAATATACCACTGAAAGACCGCTTTGAAAAATAATGCTCTTGATTGTATCGCCACACTCTTTAAGTTCATACCTCCCCTCTTTTCCGGGAGATATAGCTCGCTCATGGCCACGCGGAACACCGAGTCGTGCCAGAGGAATTTGCCAACATGTTGCTTTGTCCTAGCTATTTGCTTCGCTGACAAGGTCAATGTCTTAGATAGGTACCAAAACTTCGATAAGGCGTAGATGTTTACGTATCTCACTCGCGATTTCAAACAAAGAAACCTGAGTTGATTTGCACGTAAAGTATATATAACTTTTTCGGTCACTATCCGACTATTATGTTCGATTGTATCTCAGATATTTGTATAAAAATGTATATCTAGCATTTTCGCTTTCTGTGCTACACGTACACTAGTGTTATTACTAAACAAATTGTTGACTCCCAAAGGTAACAAAAACGTTTTGTTTAAGTTTAGCTTTGCACCCGAGACATTTTCGAATTATTTCAAGTACTTTTGTGCATTTTCCAAATCCCTTTCGCTATTTAACAATAACGTAATGTCATCCATAAAACTACTAACTTGAATCGTTTTAGACATGACTGTAATGCCCTCATTTATTTCTTGTAAGCTTTTAAGTAAGGGAACTAGTGTTAATACATATAATGCACTACTGAGCGGACTTCCTTGTAAAACACCTTGTTTCATTTGAAATGTTTTCGTAAGGCACCCATTAAGTTTTAGTTTTCACTTAGTGTTTCCGTACAAAATTTGTATTCATTTTATAAAGGTATCTCCAAACCCAAAAATCCCTTAAAACACTGTCCATATATTTATGACTAACTCTATCATAAGCCTGTGAGAAATCCACTGTTAAAATTGCTTTGTTGACTTGCTGGTTTTGTGTTGTAATAATTACATCACGTATAGTTTGTAATAAATGATGAATTGTTCTTTGAGGGTTACATGCATATTGTGTGTCCCCTACTAGTTTATGCATGTAAGGAATTAGGCGAATGTTTATGCTTCTACTGATAATCTTGATATCGCTACTTAGAATTGTAATCGGACGGTAGTCAGTGACCACTGAAGGTTTCGGTTTTTTTGGAACGATAACCACTATTCCTGTTCGACCTGAGGACCCTAATTTCCCACTCTGTAATACATCATTGACCCATTGCGTAAAAACATCCGCAATTAGATTCCAAAAGGTTTGGTAAAAGTCTGAGGGCAGTCCATCTTCTGCCGTTGATTTATTTCTGGCCGCTTTGAAAACTGCATTTCTTACTTCAGTGTTCGTAAAGGGTTTGCTAATTTCCGTTCGCTCTTCTTCAGTTAATCTTTCTGTTACTTGGTTCGTAAAGTCCCAATTGTAGTCTTCGGGATTATGAGCTTGGCCCATTAAATTTAAATAATATTGTAAGAATGTATTCTGAATTACTCTGGGATTAGTTGTAGTCTCTCCTGTGTCGTCTGTTATCTCTATTATTAGGTGACTTTTAACTTGTCTATGCTCTTGTAAAATATGATATAAATTTGCCTCTTCATCATTTTCCAAGGTTAGCTTTTTGCTTTTAACTTTTACAATGTTTCTCTTTTTTCGGTGTAGAGAGAGTAATTTTGATTTCATCTCGTTAATGTAAGGCATATTTACATTACCTTGTAATGCTAGACTTTGTAAATCATGTAACACGGCATAATAGAAATTATACATGTTGTTAAAATCTCTACTTTTTTCTATACTATACATTTTACTAATATAACAAAATTTTGGTTTTACAATGAATTCCCACTAGTCTGTTAGGGTATTACTGGGTGATCTACGCTTAACTAGCTCTAGCCAAGTGTCTTTTATTAGCAGTTCATAATTTTATCCGCCAATACTGAACAATTTAGCATCCAGTATCCTCTTCCCATACACGATTTGTATTGTTCCAATTTTATTTTTAATATTAAAGCACTATGATCACTGAAACAAACAGGAAACACACTTACACTTTGTACATTTTCTTTATAACCCTTCGCTATATAAAATCGGTCGATGCGTGAAGAACTTTGAGTTGTAAAATGTGTAAATCCTGGTTGGTCTCTATGTTTACAACTCCATGCATCTTGTAACTTTAAGCCCTTTGTTAACTCATATAGTGCCCGGGAGAAATTATAGCCTGGTTGTTGATCTTGCCTGTCTAGGACGGAATTGAAATCGCAAGCCACTAACGCATTTAAAGTATGCGATGTTAATTCTGGACTTAAGATTGTTGAAAAGAAATGTTCTCGTTCATGCTTATTATGACTTCCTGAAGGCGCGTATACATTGCATAAAAACAAAGGGCCTAATTCCGCACTTATTAATCTTCCTGATGGGTGGAAGGTGACATTATGTAAGTCAATTCTTTGATGCACCGCTATTGCTGTGCCTTGATATGCGGCAGTAAAATTATTATGAACCTTGTACCTTGCCAAGGATGAAAAATTGTCAATGCCTACTTCTTGTAGGAAAGCAATATCAATATCCGACTGTGACAGAAAATCATTTAACGCCATTAGTTTATTCTGACTTTGTAATGTGTTAAGGTTAATCGTTGCTAATGTAAATATGTACATTAGGGATGTCAGGATCTTATTTAAGCAATGCATTAATAATTTTTAGTACTTTATGCTTTTCAATTGTTCCACTTTTGACGCTGGGCAGATTCACTCATATATCCTCGTCACTACCTGAGACAAGAACTGTAGGCATTTCTGTATCACTTGGTTTATGTGTCCCTGCCCCTATTAGTTCTAAATTTTTTCCTCTTTTCCTAAAAAAGGGTTCGGTTGATAAGGTTTTCTATCTTGGGCTTAAGCTTTACTTCTACTGCTGTACTTACCACGTCATCCTTTTTCTGTTTCTTCGGACGTAAGGTCATATGGTTTGAGGCATTTTTCCTCGCATCCCTGGCGGATCGTGAGCGGGGTTTTTTGGGGGTAGGTTCTGTAAATTCTGCTTCTGCGAACATCGAACTTGTTGGGATTTGGGGGTCTTGATTCGGGAATTCGAATAGGGTAATTGGAACTATACATTCGTTCCCACTTACACTTTCACTTGCACTTTCATGCACACTTTCCTTGTTCCCATCACTTGCATTATCTTCTTGCGGATTTAACTGTGGGGGTTTGGGAATCTTAGTACTTGGTCACTTTGTCTTCAGTGACTACCATCTGCTCGTGTTGTTCCTTGTGGTCCTCTGGTGTAGCCTGTCGGTATGCCGGTACTAGTAAAATGGTTCGGCTATTCTGGTCTTGAACAGTTGATTCCCTAGGAGGGTGTGAAGAACTGGGGAGTGTATTAACCACCGCTGCAGCGTATCCGGCAGTACGTGTCGACCTTGCCACCCTATGCTGGCACTCATGATGTAAGTGGTCCTGTGCATTACATCTAAAACAGAGTTTAGGTTGCCCTTCATACGTGGTCCAATAACGCTTTTCATTTAACATAATGTAAGATGGCACCGGTTTTGTAGGATGATACATACTATCTTTCTGCCCGTTTTGACTGGGTAGGGGATAGAGGTGGAATAAACTTAATCTCGTACAGTTTGTACTATTCCGTATTTGGACATTTCAGTTGTTATGGCACTATCTGGTAATTCCATGGGCACTAGATGAATACGAACGATTGTGACCGGTTTGTCTGCTCTATGTACTGGTATATCATATTCTCCCGTGTCGTCTGTGAATACGAAAGTTCCTTTACTACGTGCTATTATTTCCGTGCAAAATTGTTCGGTGCTTACTTTAACAAACACTTGGTGTTTTACGAAGTCTACTTCGATACTCAAAACGTCCGCTACGCGCAATTTCACTACATCTCTCATCCATTCATGAATGGCGAGCGTGGTCGGTCTTTGCTGCGCGCGGGCGAAGGAAAATTGCAAGGTGTTTATCCTTTTGACCGGCATGTCTGAGAAATTACATACGTTCACTTAACGTCACTGATACTGAGCTGCTCGCTCTGCTGTTAGTATAATATTCACCTGTCTGTAGAAGCTAATTCCGCGTGTTGATTCTACACTACTTGACGAATGTTCGGGAGCGCTCGCTAGACACATCTGCTCTCTACCTCGCCTCGTCGCGGAATAAGTTACGGGTAAGTGCTACTGTAAGAAAAGACATACTGACTCAAATATGAGGAACCGAATGTTGTCAGTTTCCAATATCGTTATTTTGACAACTCCGACATTTCATATGGGTATTGCAATGGTTTCTGCATACAAATAATTTGCATTCCTAACAACGTACTGTGGTTTTGTTATTCCTATTTCCCCCCAAATTTATGGCTGGCGTACTGTGAATTATGATATGAAACGTTCCCCGCGCGGTACTGAGTGCCGCCAATAGGGGACCGGTCACTTTAGAGGCGTGTAAGCAATTAAAAGAACGCTAGGAAAATGGCGCGAGCGCCTCTATGTTTTCGTGGGAATAATGTAGATAAGTTTCCCAGTGCTTTCCCGAACATTCTTGCACTGGTAAGGATAGTAATCTAAAAGCCGCGCGGCTTACGAAGGGTTAACACGACGATCAGGATGGATAATAATTATATGAAATTGACGAAGGGAACTTCACAAAAAACATAACTGTGCAGGCAGAGAATCGAACCAGGGAACTTCGGTGGCAAAATCTAAAATCGACTACATAATGCCTTCGGCTGTCGAAGGGAAATCCACGCTTCTTAGTGAATATCAGCAAATCTAAACACCCCTCCCCCTTCCTCCTGTGATTTTTGTCGATCGAATTTAAACGTCTTGTTTGAATCGTGTTCAAGCGATAAGTAGGTGGGCAGTGTGGATGGAAATGAGTCCTCGGACATGTTTTCTTACCAGCCAGGACTGCCTTGCGTAGCTCGGCAATAATCAGATTAGACACAGGAGTTCTTTCTGAGCTGACTGTACTTGTAAAGAATTAATAAAATCCCAAAGTGTGTGTTCGTGTTAAGATTATCCAGAGAAGCAGATGTTACCACAGTTCAGGTATTGCATGGTCTCTTACATTAGTAACATACGGTGGCAGCAATAAGAGCTTCAAATTATTGGGTGCGTAATACAGTCTTTAAGGAACTTTTATTCTTACCCTTGAAATATTTAGAGATATGAACTTTCCAAGTGATAGAATTGGATAGATTGATGCAGGTTCCACCTGGCATATAAAAGATTAATGAAAAACAACAATTTCATTAATTTTTTTCAGTATATTTCACTACATTGCCATGGATTCTGAGTATCTATGTTTACTTGCTTTTGTTGCACTTATGAAAGTATTTTGAAAATGTAGTCAAATATCTGAAAAATCTTTGACATTATTACACAGCTACAAAGTGTAGTGTAGTGTAGGATAGTGCAAAGGCTGTCGTCCTCTGCTTATTGATACTTTTGTTTCAATTATTTAATTGTACCTTGTGGAAAACAGAACCAGAGAACATGCTGATGGACAATTTGCCTCTGCTATATGTGCTGTTTCTGTACTTGTCACTTTGACCTTATTGCATAACATTCCATTGCTAACTGATATCCAATTTTCAATGACAATCAGTGTGATATGGCACATGTGCACAGATAAATATACCACTATAGCTACGAGAAGGTGTGATACAAGTAAGAATCATAACCTAAGAGTTTGTTTCAAGATAAGCCATTCATATTCCATGAACCTTTAAATGCTGT
Source organism: Lepisma saccharinum (assembly GCF_977018435.1). Taxonomy (NCBI): domain Eukaryota; kingdom Metazoa; phylum Arthropoda; class Insecta; order Zygentoma; family Lepismatidae; genus Lepisma; species Lepisma saccharinum. Next base: position 46,062 of record NW_028143340.1, read on the forward strand.
AAGATATTAATCTATGCATGAAATGTAGATGTGCATAGAATGAAATTAAACAATGTTTCATGGATGTCTAAGTACAGTTTGTGTACATATTGATTAAAGCCATTGTTGAAAAATATCCCAATCATTACAGAAGGAATAATACACACAATTATCTGTTCTACTTTACTGCTTTAAATTAAAGCATCAGCATTGTGAAATATCCCTATACTTTTATTGCCATTTTAAATGCCTATATCACATATGCTGCTGCTTTAACATATTCCAAACAGCACCAATATATACAAGTGACATATTTGTGTTTTTGCTTACAGTTAGTAATTAATGCATGATGTGAATATAAGGTTGACAGTATTAATGTTCAGTGGGATGCATAAATTATACGAAGCAAATTGTTGATCACCACGTTTAATCTCTCTTGTTTTGCCGAAATGAGAGCATCAAGAATTGAAATAAATTGTCAAGCATGCTGATGGCAACTTCTACAACAGCATACTTAAAAATTTAGCTCTTAAAAGCAAGTACGATGCAAGAGAAACATAAATGAAAATATTTATGGACAACTTACTGAGCAATATTTTTGCATTCCACTGTTCTTGAGGACCTCAAGTTGTGAACATTATTGAAGCAAGCATGAGAAGTGCATAATATATTATTATGCAAGTCCGGTATACACACTCAACTTCTCTTATGACGTTACATGATTATCTTGCAATTACTAGGCTTTTCTATTTTTTCTATAGATAGAAGGCAGCTCGCAATATGTACGTCAAACCTCATGTACTTCTTTTCATTGCTCCCAACCATGCAAACATAGTCACCTCATAATTTATGCCCCTCAACACCCTCTAAAGTATGTCATTGTATATATCATTTAGAATAACGATAAGATTTTTGCAGGCTATTATCACTATTCATTCAAGGTCCAGGTAATGGCTGTCAATTTCATAGTAACAGCATCTTACAATGTAAATTCATCACAAATAAAAATTACAATTTCAGTAGTATAGTTATAAATACCCTTGAAACTTCTAAACATCAATATACTTTTATATTGTTTCTCAATCCTATCTATCCTATTCTGAATAACAGGCCTAAGACATATTATACCACATTTTGCTTGGTTGACATATTTCTCAACCCCCTCTGACATCATCATTTGCAGAGAACATAACATGTTGTCAGTAATCTTTCATGCCATTCTTTCGGCATGCAATTGTGGAGGAGGGGAGCAGAATTCATGATCTCTGATGACAATTGTCGCATCCATGTTTCTGCGAAGCACTATTGGGTTTCGCCATACCTATCAACAGGAATTTTGGAGCTAAAGGTAGACAGAGTATTTTGCTTCCCCGTGCCTCCTCCACACCCCTGGCCCTCCAGTTTTACCACACTTCCTCTTAAGTTGCTAAGTTGACACTTCGCGAGTTGTACGTACTAGGATATCCAGATAGTAAATGCTCGGTTGATGGTGGCGTTACGAGCATAAATTCAAATATGAAAAGTTTTACGATCAAATATGTGACTAAGCACACGATTCGCACTTGAAATTGTTTGAAAGCAAGATATTCTATTTTCTGGGAGTTACGTCTCAATAATGTATTATTCCATAATAAGGAACTCCATGGGTTGCAGAAAGTAAAAAACTGTATCGGTTGGAAAAACAACTACATTTGAAAGAAAATAAGCGAGAAGAAATACGTGTAACCAGTGATGAAACAATTAAACAACTAACATGATAAGCAAATAATCACCTACCAGTAGAAGATGTACTATGTGAGTGGTAAAATAAACATTGGTTAGTGTTACGGCTTCACGTTCTGAACGATATATGTTCGAGCCCGGTTAGGGAGATTATTATTATTATTATCATTATTATTATTATTTCCGATGAGGCTCGAACATGTGTATGTTCCAATCCGCATTTAGACAGTGAAACTTTTATTTTAACTGTGTAACCGCAGTTTCTCGAATGCATGGGGCCGGACCCTGTGGCCGAGTGGAGGGAGTTCGCTGCTACCACTGGCACGCGGCGCATCGTCTCTACGTGCGGTTTGTGTTGAGCGTTTACGTGGCAGCGAGTGAGTCCAGTTAAAGTCTGCCTTTCGTGTTCTGAATCATGTCTGTACGGCGAGTGAATACTGTGAAATTGGTGTTTACGAATGTGCGACAGAACTACAACTGCATCGGTGGATACAGCAGAAATTGTCACTAACAGAGGATCAAGTGCTTGGTATTGAAATCGATCAATATCGTAAGTGTGTGTTCATAAAGTTAATATCGAGAGTGCTAGGAGAGCAGATAATATTAAGATCAGGAGGTTCATTAGTATACACTGATGACAATGGAGAACATGAGGTAAAACTGGAATGGAGAGATCAAAATAGTGTCCTTGTGAGCGTACATGTAGTTCCTATGAAAGCTCTACAAAAGTCACTGGGAACATATGGTGATGTGAAACATCTTGACGATGAAAAGTACACGAATGAACATATACAGGGTGATTCTAAAGGTAGGGTACGAACGAAAACCACAGATACCTCCCATGAAATAGAGACGAAAGTACCCCTTCCACTTTGCTGAGAGATGCTTCCGTGAGGAGCTAGACAACGCCGAAAACGTTTGAAAATGAACTTCACACCTCTGTACTGCCAGTACCAGTGAAGATAGAAAGGCGGAACAAAAGAAATCAAAAGTAACACCAATGTCGCACATTCGAAAATCACCAGGCGGCAGCTGCGCAACGCATGCGCATGGGGTTCCACAAAGGAAATAGAAGTGTCCCGCAAGACAAGTGAAGGGAAAGGGTAGCGATCGACAACGGTAGGGACAAAAGAAGCAATGAAGCATGAAATAACAATTGCACAGCGGCAAACAAACACCATGGCTGAAGCAGTGCAGTCGAGAAAAGTAGTGCGGAGTTGCAGAACCACGGCTGGACGACGTAGGACGAAGAAACACACCGAAAATACAAGGAAAGTGGTCCGTGACACTCGACAGGCAACAGGTTATTACGCAGACCCATATCTAGCGTGTTGTTGGTTATGACGTGATGGGTGTCTTTTGATTGACTTACTGTTTCGGATGTTTTCATTCGCGCTTAAGTTACTTAAAGGGTTCTCGCATTACAGATCAGTCAGTATCGTGAGAGTGTTTTGAAGAGTACGGATGTGTTGTCGCAGTGTTAAAAGTTAAGCATTTAATTTATTTTAAAGCTACATACTATTTATTATTTTTAAGTTTAAGGAAAGTGCATCAAGTGATTTTTTTCATAGTAATTTCGATCAGCTTGAGTTTTGGTGTATTTATTAATTTTTTTTATACTTAGTACAAATATATATTTTATATATAATAAAAAAATAGTTAATATAAAATAAAACGTCATGAATATTTTTGGGTTTAAAAAGCAACAACATAATCAGCCTGTAGGGAGAATTCCAGTAAACTTGGATGTATTTAGAGAAATTTATCATCAATTGAAAGGGTTACTTCTTGTTCACTTGAATAGTATTTTGTCTCATGTTGACGAGGATACTGGAAAGCACTTATTTGTATTTAATAATAACTTATCTTCATATAAGTTACCTGTTACTGGGAAATTCAAATAAACGTTTCACCACCGAATGAAGCAGTTTTGTACATAGGTCGAAATTTGTATAGAATTAAACATAGTACATTACTTCCTGATACGTCTTATGATGTGGAAGCTGGTGAATTTTTGTATGCTGAAATAATTGGAGAGTATGATAAATTGATTCCTCTGTTTATCGAAATAAGAATAATCTATCCTAGTAGGGGTAAAAAGACAGTTCTGAGCCAGAAAGTGGCGCGTTTTTTGCAGCCTTAACGGAAAATATCGTAAGGCAAACGCGAAAGTGGCGCGCTCAAGGTTGCCAACCTACTGGGCTCTTGCCATAGGCTTTTACGATGGGGGTTCACCAACATCAAGAGTAAGGCCAAAAAGAGAGTTCTGCAACCGAAAATGGGGCTCGGAGTGGGGCTCGCCTAGTTGCTTCTCAGCGTCTTGGAAGACGTCTTAAGACAAATATCTTAAGAAAGTCGACTTCCGGTTTGTCAAGAAAATTTTCTTGAGATAAATATCTTAAGACGTTTTTCCAAGACATTGATTTTCTTGGCTCCTAATTGAGCTAGGATGACGATTTTAGGTTTGTTGGATAGGATTCGACGAGAACTATTCGACTGGCAAATAAAATCGATTCTACTCCCTCCCCCTCTATTTTTTCTAGCATACTGATCTATTGCGTGCTAAGCAAACCTTTTTTGAGGCAGGGGGCTCTTGTAACGCCACGTATGTATGTATGTAATGCGATTTGTAGTAAGAGGGGGCCAAAATTTACGACTGGGAAAAATGTTTCCATAAAATAACCATGCCTATGAACCTGTTTGCCTTCAGGAAGCAAGCTATGGAAGTGCCCGTCCAGCCCACGTCGTCGTCGAGCTTCGTCGAACTTCTGCCTTCCATGCTATCTAAACTTAACGGTCTGTTAATTATATACTTGAATAGCATTTTGACCCAGTACGACGAGGATGTGGGCAAAACTTTCTACGTATTCAATAACAACTTGAACTATTACCGGTTCCCCACCTCCGGCAAACTAAAGTTCGACATGAACCCCGAGAACGAAGGGGAGGCCAAGGTTTCCTCAGGCAAGACCTTTTTTGGCATCAAGCACGATAGGATGGATGCGACTACAACGTACGACGTGTCTGCTGGCGATCGCCTGTACGTGGAGCTCTTGGACGACTACGACAAACTCATCCCTCTTTTCATAGAAATGCGAATCACCTACCCTATAATAAATAACCACAGTGGCAGCAATGCCTAACGACATTTTCGGTCACACCAAGCGCGACGATCACGGCGACGAGCTTCTCATGCTCGACGTCAGGGTCAAGAAGCTGCGAAGCGACCTGCAGGCCCTGCAGTCCACGCTCAACTCCAGCCTGCAGTCAGAGATAGCCAGCCTGCAGTCTCAGTGCCTGGACCCCGTACTCAAAATTGACGCCGAGCTTAAATCGCTGTTGCAAAAGTACACCGATCTCGCGTCAATAGACAACTTCGACAACTTGGCGCTGAGCGTAGGCAAGCTTCAAAACGAACTTGTGAAGCTGCAGCAAGCGCAGACCTCCGACGTGGAAAAGCTGAAGCAACACTTGCAGGACCAAACGAGCACCATCCAGACTGAATTGCAAAACATTATCCAGAGCATCAAGACTCAAGATGACTACGATCGCGTGAATGCCAGTATTGCCAAATTGCACGAACAGTTTCAATCGTTCGAAATTCCTACGTTGGAAAGCATCAAGGCAGAGCTTCAAACGGACGCTTTGCACGCAGCCATCAACGAAGTCAAAACTAAACTCCAAACGCTACAGGACTTCATCGACAATCTACCTTCGTCCAGCGAGCTGAATGCTATTGCCCGTAGCGTGGCCAACATAAAACTCCAACTTGAGACCTACGAGGATTTCGGGAAGCTGCAAGGTACCATAGCCCATATTGAGGATGCTCTCGCCGTCATCAAAAATGATCTGGCAAACGTACACGAGGCACTGGAATCCAAATTGCCCGGCATCAGGGATACTCTAGCCAGCGTCCAACAGCAGATCACCAAGCTGGAAAATCTAAACACCGAATCAGAGTTGTCGCATTTTCATCACTTGATCGACGACATACAGGGCAAGTTGGAAACTTTGCAACAATCCACCCCCACCTATAACACAATTACAAGAAGGGATAAGTGCGGCTGCGAATGCATCGGAGTTGGATGCTGTGAAGAAAGCTTTGGAGTCGCTCCAAAACACGGTGGCCACTCTGCCCACCTCGCAGGAACTGAAAAGCGTGAAGAGGGCTCTCAACCGAATACTCAAATCCGACGACATCAAAAACATCCAAACCGAAATTGCAACGCTTCGAGATGCTGTTGCTACCTTGCCTACCAACCAGAACATAAGCGAGCTACATGCCTTGTGTGCAGAAATTAGGACCCAGGTCCACGACCTCGCAGCTCAAAACTCCAAGTTGACACTTGTGGAAAGTCTGCAGCAGATTATCGCCAACGTAAAAGAGCAAATTGGCAGCATCGAGGCGAGCCAGGAATCGGCCATAGCCAATTTCAGTACCCAACTACATGACTTAAACGAAAAATTCAAGAGGCTAATTGTCGATGTGAAGATCAAGCCCGATTACGATACTGTTGTCCGTGCTATCGAAGAAAACCTTAAATCGGTGAACGGTAGATTGGAGGATGTGGAGAGCGAGGTTCGAACCAATGTAAACACCCTGAACGCCAGCATCGACAATCTCAAGTCCACCGTTGTCATCGAACTGTACAGCATTCAAAACAGGGAATTATCCTCGCTTTTCCATCCGGGTGCCAAACTCTAAATGCTGACCCCTGCCAAAGCCTATCATCAGTTTTTCCTTGCTGGCACACTTCAGTTCGTCAAGGTTTCATACTGGTCTTTGCCTCACGCAATCCACTACCCAACCATGACCGTGACGAACATCAGTGACGAGCCTAAAATAAGAGGAGTGGAGTTGGCCGATTTTACCCACCCCGAAACTCGCGAGACTGCCTATGCCGAAGATGCCACTCAAATTATCGACATAGAAATAGGTGATAAGCTGTACATAGAAAACCCGGCATTGTCTGCGGCCAGATATCCCATCCAAGCTATATTCTTATTTTCGCGCAATGTCTAGGCAGGCTATCGTGAACGAGCTGCACAAACCTGCACGGCGAAACTACAAACGACTGGCGGTAGTGACCAAAGGCATAGACGACCTGTGGGAAGCTGACCTTATGGAAATGAGCAGTGGCAATCTAAAAAATTTACATAAAATCAACAAGGGATACAAGTATCTTCTCACCGTCATAGACACATTTTCAAAATTTGCGTGGGCTTTACCCCTCAAGGCAAAAACAGGAACCTGCGTGGTGGATGCATTCAAAACTATTTTCGATGAAAGTGGCAGGCGACCTCGATTTCTTCACACGGACAACGGAAAAGAATTCTACAACTCTGTCTTTCGGCAATTTATTCAAAAACGAAATATTCAACATTACTCCACTTTTAGTCACATCAAAGCCAGCATAGTGGAACGTTTCAACCGAACTCTCAAAAAACGGATGTGGAAACAGTTCACGCTTCAGGGGAATTACAAGTGGCTCGACATGCTTCCGGAACTCGTTAACAGCTATAATCACAGTTTGCATATCACGATAAACATGAAACCAGCTGACGTCAAAAAATCTGACGAGCGGCGTTTAATTTCTACGGTTTATTGTCCAAAGTACAAATTTACAAGCAAGAAACCAAAATACAAAATTGGAGATCAGGTGAGAATCAGTAAAGTTAAGCGCGCGTTCGAAAAGGGGTTCACAAAAAATTGGAGTACGGAACTTTTCACCGTAGTTCGAGTCTTACCCGGAAACCGTCACACGTATATAATAAAATATAATGGCGACGAAATTCTGAAAGGAAGATTTTACGAAGAGGAACTTTCTAAAACAAAATACACCGACATGTATCTTATTGAAAAAGTATTACGTAGAAAAGGTGACAAACTGTTGGTGAAATGGCTGGGACTCGAGGAAAAAAGTTGGATCGACGCAAACGAGGTGATTTTGTAACGGGTGCTTGGGATGTGGCGAGGCGACTGCCAGATTTTCCATCGGAAAATCAGGATAGGAAAAATGGCGAGCTTCTACCCGACAACATTCGCTGTCTTATTATTGGACCTTCTGGATGTGGAAAAACAACGTTGCTTATTGATAATTTTCTTCTTGCACCCAACTGGTTAAACTGGAAGAACAGGTACCTGTACGTTTTCTTCTAACGTTTGGAGCAATCGAAGTGTCGCCAGCTGTCGAAACTGTACGAGGGTCTAGGCATAGCCATATTTGCTTCTGAAGTGATACCTCTAGACTGCTGTCTCGAGAATTCGGTGGTGGTTTTTGACGATGTGATCCTGGAGAACCAGAACGAAATTCGCAATTTTTTTTACACAGGGTCGGCACAGAGGCATGGACTGCTTCTATCTTGCTCAGACTTTTTTCAAAATCCCCAAGCAGCTACTCCGAGACAATGCTAATTTCATTTGTTTGTTTCGTCAAGACTATACCAATTTAAAACACGCTTACGATGATTATGTAGGTGGGGACATAAACTACAATCAGTTTCCCAAATTTTGCTCTTCATGCTGGATCCAAGATGATTTCGGATTTGTCATAATAGACATGACGAGGAAACCCAATAAAGGAAAATACAGAAACAAAATTAATAATTTTCTGAACGTTGCAACGTTACAAGAAACGTCTTGATCTATTATAAATAACTACATACAAAAAAAATGAAACGCAATCTTGCAGACGACAACCTGAAGCTGCGTAGCTACCTGGCAAAACGCTTTAAGGGTTGGAAATCCGAGAATCGTGGAATTTACGAAGAGAAAAAGCGTCAGGACCAACGTATCATCGATGCCATCAGTGGACTTGGTAAAGAAATCAAAGATGTCACGGAGCAAAACAAAGAGTTAATCAACCATCTTGTGCCACTCACCGCTCAAAATTATACCATACCCACACCGATATCCAGCATTCACACTACTCCGTTCGAACTTACTCCGGCTCCGAGACGTCAGGCCCTAGGCAGTACCTCTTCGGACAAGCTAGTCGAGCTGGGTCCGTTGGCGAGGGATTACCTAAGCACCGGGAAATTTGAAAAAGACGAGGTATTCGGATTGTACCCGACCATGGAACATAACGAGGGTGTGGTTTGGAAGATTGGAAAATCGAAAGTCACGTTCGAGGGCGACGACGTGAAAATCAATTTGGGGGAGAAAAACAGCTGGACTAGGTATCCCGGCACCGTTGGACTGTGGGAACTTATCACTAAGAAGCAACCTAAAGATTATACAGACGAGGATTACCAAAGTTACACAGAAATTTTGATCATGACGGACGCCCTATACCAAAACAACGACGCGACGCAGAATCGCGTGAAATCTAGCAGTGGAGAAAAGTACAGGAACCTCATCAAGCCAATATGGACCCAGCTCAAGACTGGCAGCGGTGTCAAACTCTACAATACCCTTCCTAAAGAGTTTGTTTGGGTAGACGACGTAAGGAAGCTTGTAGATCGATTGCTGGTTATCGCAGGCGAAGAAAATGCAGGCAATCGCAATTTCCACAACGAGAAGGTGGGCATCGTGGACATGATTAGCACCAAGCTTAGCAACTTCATTGTCAACGACAACAAAGGTATAGGTTACCTCATCAAAATCATCAACACCCTGCCTCCCAAATTCTGGAATGTAGCCGAAGGTCGAAGTCTCGTGAACGATATTATCAACAAGCTACCCTTCGAGATGCACCTGCCAGGTTACCAGTACTGCGGTCCGGGTACCAAACTCGAACAGCGACTGGAAAGAGGAGACAAGGGAGTGAACCCACTGGACGCAGCATGCAAGGATCATGACATTGCCTACAATACTCACACAGATCTCGATGCACGTCACGATGCCGACAGGATGTTGGAGCATGCAGCTTTCGGGAGACTCGTCAGCAGAGATGCCTCGCTAGGTGAACGGGTTGCCGTATTGGGTACGACCATCGCCATGAACACAAAACGAAAATTGTGGTGGGGGCTGTAAATAAATAACACCCTGTGAAAAAAAGCAACTTGTATAACCAACCTATTAGAGGGGCAAAGCCTTACCTTTTCACGATATATATCAATAACATACTATCACCATGAAACCCAAAGGTGTTTACCAAATACCTTACGCAAACCTCAAGTCTCTCGGAGCTCTTGATGGATTGCTCACCAAAAAGCAGCGCGAGAAGAAACATTCCTGCTTGGCAAAAGGTCATGGAATGAAATTGCTGCTTAGCATTCCTCAGTTGAGGAGGTTACAAGGTTCGCGAAAGCAGCAGCAGAAGACTGGAGGTTTCATATTCAGCATCCCGGCTATCTTGGCAGCATTGGGTGCTGTTGCCAGCTTGGCCGGCGGAAGTGCCGCCATTGCCAAGACCGTCAAGGATGCAAAAAAGAATAAAGCCGAGTTGGAAGAGCAGAAACGCCATAGCCTGGCTATGGAGAAAAGGGGGAAAGGTGTGACCAAAAAGCGAAAAAACAACCTCGAAGCTTTGAAAAAGTTTTAATAAAAGAAGAGCCCTTCTCCAACTTCGATATGGAATCTTTGATCGAATCGTTGGGGGTGAAGCACTTCAGGGGCGTTTTCATTTCTGATTCTCTACCTTCTGTTGTGAAGAAAAAAGAGTGTGGCGTGGTTAACCTGGACAGTTACGAAAATCGAGGTACACATTGGATATGCTACCTCAAAGCCAACAACAACAACAAAGCATTTGTTTTCGATTCATTCGGAGGCACGCCACCTGCTGGGTTGGTAAAGTATCTCAGTGTTGCCAATCTCTACTACAATGACGAATGCATCCAGAGTTTCAGCGATGTGAACTGTGGCCATCTCTGCGTTTCCATGCTTGTCTTCCTCTCGCAATTAAATAACCCAACAATCGAGGATTTCCAGAAAGCATTGTGGCACCTGAAGCACTATGGGAGTATTCCATCTCACAAGCGAGACTTCGCTTCTGAAACCCACATTACATGACGATATCATCTATCCTAAATCTATTGCTCTTCGCGCATTCTACAGCATGTACCTGATACCTAACGTGACGGTACACAACAATACCATCAAAATTGGCAACGAGAAAATTACCATCACCCCTGGCCAGTACAACCTGTCTGCCTTGCAGGCTCAATTGCCAAGAAGTGTACTGCTGTCGCAAAATTCTGTAACTCAGAGGGTGGAACTGGTGTCTGCCACGGAAACCGTAGACCTGGGTACCATCGGAGAGCTTTTTTGATTCGAGAACAACACAAAGCTCGAACCTGGCATCAAGCACATCGGTGCTAACATTCCTAAATTTCTAGCCATCGAGACTCTGAATATACATTGCAATGTGGCAGAAGGTATGATCACCAAATCCTCGGACGGCATCCCAGGGAGTCACAAGCAGACAAGTATTATCGCTATGTTCAAACCAAACTCAGAGTTCATGGAGCCAATTATCTACACACCCTCCTCACCGATATATTTTCCTGTATCTCGTAATCGCATTGACAACATAGAATTGGCAATTACCAACGAGAAGGGAGAGGTGGTTGATTTTGCAGGAGCCACGACCACTGCCGTCGTGGAGGTTAACATATAATAAATAACCATCATGGAGCAAATCGAAAGTTACGAGTTGCAGTCCTTCCCTCCCAATCGTCGCATGTTTGCCAACCTCAACGAAGCGAATCGAGAGATAGAATACGACGTGGACGTCGGGGATGGGTTCATTCACCCTCACAGAGCTGATTTGTATATCAAGTTTGATGTTGTGAAGAGAGACAACGGCGAAACATTCCTTGCAAATGCAAATTTAAGACTCGTAGATAATTTTGTGCCGTACCTGTTCTCGCAGGTGGAAGTTAGAAAGCATGGCACCGTCATCGATAGGGTTGACTACCCAGGGATTACCTCTACAGCTGTGGGAACACTGAAACTCTCCAAGACCGATGCAGCATACTACCAGGCAGGGGGATTCGAAGCAGGTACAAAAATCAAAACTCAAAGTCACACAGTACTGTTTCCCATGCGCCTGCTTCCTGGCTTCTTCTTAGACTACACAGAGATTATGTGGAAGGGTGGTTTGCGCATCACTTTTCGCAGAAGCGCCAACGACAACAATGCGCTGATGCGTTACAGTACCTTGAGTGCAGACGGTTCAGCAATTCCCAACACACTACCTGATCCTGCCAAGTTCATCATCCAGTCCATGGAGCTGCGCATGCCCGTAGTGGAATACGAAACTAACTACGCTCTCAAGTACAAAGCAGACATTTTGAAGAATCCACAAGTACCCATCCAATTTTACGGTTACCAGTGCGTGCAGAAACCTGCTTCCGGCAACCATTTTGAATTTGACGTGACCACACAGTTTAACAGCATCCGGTACGATAAACCAGAGTTTGTGGTCGTGCTCTTCCAGACGGGGGAGGACAACAACCAAGAAAAAGAATCGAGTCAGTTCGACAACTGCAAGATCAAGAACATCTACCTCAAAAATTGTAGGAACGAGATATTCCCGCGTGAGAACTACAACCTGAACATTGCAAACGACGACTATCTGAAATTGTACATACACAGCTTACAAGAGGGTGACATCCGGCAACGTGGACGTGTACTACAACCCCAAAGAGTTCATAGCCCGCAGACCCATGTTCGTCATTAACACATCTAAGAGAAAGCAGGTGGTTGTTAACGATCGCACCAACATCAAGATTGTATGTGAGTTCCACGATGCCTTGCCTGCCGATACTCTATGCAGCGTCATTCTTATTGCAGAGAAAACTTTTGTGTATGATGTAAGGAACGAGCGAGTGACAGAGCAGTTTTAAATATGCATAGGAAATAACAAGAAATAAAAAAGCCATGCTTGAGCGCGCAAAAGGAACTTCCCCTTTGGCCCTGCACATGCCCCAAATTTTCGTCCCGTAGGACACGGCGGGAGTTAGTTCCGTAAAAAAAATATACATACTATATATTTGCAGACATTGTTAATTTTTTGTATTCTTTTGTGTAGGTCAACAAAAAATTCTGTTGATTGAATATATAGTATGTATTACAAAAAAAGAACTGTGAAATTAATATTTTGAAAAAATATCGCACCTTCACCCCCTCGTTTTTGCATTCGAGGGCAAATTTCTTTTTTTTTTTTTTTTTTTGAGCACACAGAGCAAGTTTTACCTGTTTTCAGGCGATAGTGACCCCACGGCAGGGTATGAATCCCACATTCGAGAACGCATCTCTTGTCGTCTCGTGCATCCAGAGCAATTTTCCTGACGGTGTTGGTTGTAAGTATATGTTTAACACTCTGGATGCGAAACTCTTTTCGCAGAATCGGCTTTTTGGTTTCGAGGCACTCGACGTAGTCTTCAAACCTGAGTTTTCTCTGAACCACCTGCTTGCCTATGCCTCTAGCTGTTTTGGTCACAGAACTCTCAGCTTGAATTGCATATGCTTTGGCACGAAGACCAGCAAACACTAATATAATATCCCCATCTTTTTCATCCTTTAGTTTGACAGGTACTTTTTTGTTTCGAGTCAGGATTCCATATCGATTTGGTTGGGGATAGCTCGACGTGTCAAACAAGTTAACGAAAGCTGGAATCGTAGCTATATCTTTATATGCGTTAGCAGTGTGGGCGTGATATACCAGACTGTCCGTATCTGTGTAGAGAAGATTGATGTTGTTACCATAGTGCAAGCGTAGTATATCATAATATATCTCGAACATTTGCAGCTTGCTTAACTCTAACACTGTGGCACCAACATAGACTGGTTTGTTGAGCTTTACCTCACCACGATTCATGTGTACCAAAGCAAGCTGTTCGTTGTAGATTGTTCGAGATTTAAACAGTAGGCTTGCAACAAGTTTGCGACAACGGTCGACGCTAGTAAGCAACCTTATGTCTTCGCGATTTCGCGTGTTTTCCATTGTTTTACCAAATATTATATTATTCATGTCCTTAAAAAATTTGCGATCAAGTTCCGACGTAGCAGCAGTACGATGTTTGGTATTGAGGTCGATGTATGGCTTCAACCAATTTGAATGGTTGAAAGTGAGGACTCGGTGAATTGCCGTAATCGTAACCCCTCGTTGAATTAACCACCGAAGATTTCGGTAGTGCAACCCGTAACGCTTTTTGGGTTCGAAATCCATAATAAGTTTTTTCTGCTTCGACGCAGGTGGACACTTGAATTCCGATGATGGTGGGAGGTCGCAGAACACATCCTGTAGCTTCTCGGAAAACGCGAGGTCCACCCCGACAAAGAAGCCTCGTTGCGAGTCGTCGAAACATTCTACGTCGAATTTGGAAGGATCAGCCCACTCAAATCCTTCAAATAGAAGTTTTTGCACCATGGAGTGCCCGTAAAGATTATTAGCATCCGTGTACATGATGTAGCTGGATGGTTGAGAAGGGTCGTACCCGGTCGACATGTGTTGGTTGTTGGCGTGAGCGTACCGTTGTGACACCTGGACCATGCCACCCCGAACAAGCTTTTCCACAAAAAGCATCATGTCCACATTGGAAATAAGCTCGAGCTTGACTTTTGTTAGAAGGAGCATGACCGACCTTGCCAGCCCGGGGAGACCGTAGTAGTATGCAGGGTCCAGCTTGTAGATTTGTATTGCATTTGCGCGAAACGCTTGAAAAACGTCTGCGAGGAGTGTTACATCAAGTTTTAAGTAGGCATCGTGGTATTCTCCAAAATTTCGACAACCCAGCTTGAGCCACATGGACTGAGCATGCTGATATTCTTCATCGCTGATGCCCGAACCTCGCAGCCGGCTGTGAAACTTAGCCTTTCGAGGCAACGACTCCTCCTCGAACTTGGAAGGGTCGCTGACCGACTCGTAGGGGTAGACCCCCTTACACCTGAAGAGACTAGCATCCAAGTTCGGGAAATTGGCTGAGGTAATAATTAGTTGATTGTTGTTGAGCATCCCAGCGAGAGCATCGAGGCCTGCCTGGAGAAACCTCAGGGAATCGAGAAACCGAAGTTCTATGCCTTGCACCCATTTAGAGATGGCAATGTAGTGCTCCTCATTTTGTGCAATAATATTAATGCGCGCATCGTAGTATCCGAGATGCCTGATAAGGTGGTGAAAATCGTACCCGGAGCCGTTATGGAAGAATACGGGGACGAAGCGCGGGTCCTTAGCCTTCAGGTTGCACCCGTTACACCAAGAATCAATATAGTTTCCGGTGAAGTGATCGTGGTGTCGAACTTTCTTATTTTTCCTAGTATCAATAAATTTTTAGTTACAAACTGGACAGTGTGTAGCCTCTTCGTGTTTACGCTTTTCTTCGGGAGTTAAGTCTCGCATAGCTATAGGATCTAACAATACTTCTCGTATCTTGTTCACTTCTACAATCATCCTCTCCAGAAAATGTTTGGCTGCATCGGGACCGCGATATACATATGGCTCAGGGGCAATTATTTGATTTCGTCGCACCACAACATAGGCAAAACTGGAGATCTTGTGAATTTGACAAGGCGTGGTAGAAGAAACGACTGGTTTGGGTTTACAGGTGGACAGCGGTTCAAGGAAGGCCTCTAAATCTGCAATGATAATAGCAGGGTGCTCTCCCATAGCACTATGCGCCCGAAATTACTCCACAGTACCAGGCTCGGGTAAGACTGCAACCCAAGGCCTGTTGTCGTTACAATAGCGCATGTGGTGTGCAAGCTTCTGGGCAGCAATGTCGGGACCTTGAATATGTTGGTAATCTTGTGGTTTTTGATTATCGAACGTGGACAAGCACCTGCGACAGACTTCTACACAACCATCATGCTTGCTTTTTTGACCTGAGACTAACCGTGAGAGAGAGCGAATAAGCATGTAATGGTAGCAAGTCTCGTTCTTGATAAGTAACAAATTGATTTCTTGTACAGCTTCACCTTCCATGTTGCTCACACGAATAGGGTATACAATATTCGTGTTCTTAGTAAGGCCGTAAATATTGATAGCTAGTTGCAGGTTTAGTAAGTTGTGTGCACGGGTCTCGAATTTGTTTATGTCCGACAACTGAACTGGGTAGGTAATCCCAGCCATCGCATTTTCTAATTTTCATTCGTAGGGCATGTAGTGGGTAACACGATGCGGATGATCTTTCCGGTGGATACGATGCAGCGCTGCTAGCACCGACCAAACAAAACATTCTGAATCGTTATTCTGGATGTTTAGAACAGCCTTCTTGACTGCAATTATTGCCGGCAGTGGAACATAACTAGACCCAGACAGTGGAACAAACTTGTTAAGACTCAATTTAAGTTTATGCGGAGTACCACACAACGAACCACCCGAGCCTTCAGCCTGATGTTCTTCCTGTTTGGCAACCAGCTCCTCCAAGAATTTGTCGTAGTTACTCTCGAGGTTGACAACATCTGCCAAGTGCAATATTTTTGCCTTGGTAATATGGTGAAAGCCGTATTCCTCATCAGATGGTTTTTTGTATTGGCATCCCAGCGATGCATAAAATTTAGTAGAGTTTAAAGCCAGTACATCACTTAAGATAGAAATTATCTTGGGTCGCACACTCTCCAGGAAGCTACGTACATCGCATAAGCTATCTGAGGTAAAATCAAAATCCTCTAATATATGATCAAAAGCAAACCGGCTTGCTTTTGTTGCCGACTTGACGCGTTTGGCAGATGGTAATATGTTAAAAAAAAATCTGCTTCAGCCTTCCTTTTGACCGAAGTCGATGGTTGCAGCACAGGGTCTCCTGTACCCTTGCAATTAGGCATATGCTTTTGACATGTGCAATTGTAAAGTGTTTGTTACACTTAGGACACAATTCGGTTGCTGTTAAATGCTTGCTAGGCACACAGGTACGACTATGTCGTGCATAATGATCACTGGAAATATTTTTCTTACATGTAATACAAATCTTCGTAGGACGCATATATTTTTTGGCGGGGAATGTTTATTTATATACTTAGATATGCAGATGTATGATTGTTTTTAGATGTTGAATCGACACGTACTGTTGTACAATCAGGTACAAAAATGTTGTACAATTAGGTATAAAGTGCAGCACAATTAGGTACTGAGTGTTGCACAAATAGATACCCCAAAAAAGCACTACAAGAAAAATAACTACTGTTCAATCAGTCTCACAAAAACTCAACTACTGTGTATACAATTTTTTTAAAAAATCAAACAGAAAAACACTGCAACAGGACGTCCGTACTCTTCAAGCTGCTCTCGCAAACTGTGACTGACTGCTCTAGCCCCCTCTTATATAACCTCGGTTTATTTATGACGTATTTTTCCACCAATTAGAAGAGACCACGTTAGATATGAGTCATCATATTACATCATAATTTGTTGCGTAATCAGAAAATATGAGTCATCACATTACGTATTTTTTTAACTAATTAGAAAAACACAATATCAAAAGCATTCGCCTCTAGCGAACTCTGACTGGAGGCTGGAGTTGAGCGTGGACTGCAGGGCCTGCAGGTCGCTTCGCAGCTTCTTGACCCTGACGTCGAGCATGAGTAGCTCGTCGCCGTGGTCGTCGCGTTTGGTGTGACCGAAAATGTCGTTAGGCATTGTTGCCACTGTGGTTATTTATTATAGGGTAGGTGATTCGCATTTCTATGAAGAGAGGGATGAGTTTGTCATAGTCGTCCAAGAGCTCCACGTACAGGCGATTGCCAGCAGACACATCGTACGTAGTGGTACTGTCCATCCTATCGTGCTTGATGCGATAGAGGTTCTTGCCTGAGGAAACCTAGGCCTCCTCCCCTTCGTTCTCGGGATTCATGTCGAACTTTAGTTTGCCGGAGATGGGGAACCGGTAATAGTTCAAGTTGTTGTTGAACACATAGAAAGTTTTGCCCACATCCTCGTCGTACTGGGTCAGGATGCTATTCAAGTGTATAATTAACAGACCGTTAAGTTTAGATAGCATGGAAGGCAGCAGTTCGTCGAAGCTCGACGACGACGACGAGGACGTGGGCTGGACAGGCACTTCCATAGCTTGCTTCCTGAAGCCAAACAGGTTCATAGGCATCGTTATTTTATGGAAACATTTTTTCCAGCCGTAAATTTTAGCCCCCTCTTCCCTCTCCCCAAATCGAATTACATACATACATACATGTGCTGGCGTTACAAGAGCCCCCCTGCCTCCCAAGAGGTTTGGTTAACACGCAATATATCAGTATGCTAGAAAATACAGAGGCGGAGGGGGTAGAATCGATTTCATTTGCCAGTCGAATAGTTCTCGTCGAATCCTATCCAACAAACCTAAAATCGTCATCCTAGCTCAATTTGGAGCCAAGAAAATCAATGTCTTGGAAAAACGTCTTAAGATATTTTTCTCAAGAAAATTTTCTTGACAGGCCCGAAGCCGACTTTCTTAAGATATTTGTCTTAAGACGTCTTCCAAGACGCTGAGAAGCAACTTGGCGAGCCCCACTCCGAGCCCCATTTTCGGTTGCTGAACTCTCTTTTTGGCCCTACTCTTGATGTTGGTGAACCCCCATCGTAAAAGGCTATGGCAAGAGCCCAGTAGGTTGGCAACCTTGAGCGCGCCACTTTCGCGT
The DNA here is from genome assembly GCF_977018435.1 of Lepisma saccharinum. Taxonomy (NCBI): domain Eukaryota; kingdom Metazoa; phylum Arthropoda; class Insecta; order Zygentoma; family Lepismatidae; genus Lepisma; species Lepisma saccharinum. The sequence continues at coordinate 64,279 of NW_028143340.1, forward strand.
TTGCCTTTACGATATTTTCCGTTAAGGCTGCAAAAAACGCGCCACTTTCTGGCTCAGAACTGTCTTTTTACCTCTACTTATCCTCTTATTAATATATAAAATACCTAAAAACAAAAAAAAACAAAAAAGAACATGGATATATTTGGTAATAGAAGGCGACAGGAGATTCCAGATAATTCCAGCGAGATTGCTAGTTTAGATGTACGTCTAAAAAATCTGAAATCAGATGTACTCATATTACAGAATTCGCTAAATCTAAATATTCAAGCTAAGATTACAAATCTTCAAATTCAACTGATTGATCTTATAATAAAAATTGATGGAGAACTCAAATCTTTGCTTGAGAAATATACTAATTTAGCTTCAATAGACAATCTTCAGAACTTATAAGAAAATATTGCCAACTTGAAAAAAGAACTTGATAAATTTAGACAAATCTAGAGAACGAATGCTGAACAGCTGAAACAGCAATTAAATGACAAAGCAAATAGTATTCGTATCGAACTGCAAACCATCATCCAGAATATCAAAACTCAAGAAGCAGGTAAATGCTAGTATTGCTAAATTCCAAGAACAGTTTCAATCTTTCGAAGTTCCTACATTGCAAAGTATCAAATCTGAAATACAGAGAGAAGAACTGCATTCAGCTATAACAGAAGTTGAATCGAAACTACAGACATTGGAAGATTTTATCAATAATTTACCTTCATCTTCTGAATTAAATGCTATTGCTCGGATCGTTGCCGGCATCAAATTACAGTTGGAGACTTATGAAGATTTTGGGAAGATACAAGGTACCATAGCTCACATAGAAGATACTATGGCAACTATGAGAAATCAGCTAACAAGTGTACAGGAAACTCTGGAATCGAAACTGCCTGGCATTACTGATATTCTAGCTATAGTTCAACAGCAAGTTACTAAGCTTGAAAGCTTGAATACTGAATCAGAATTATTTCCATCATCTTATTGACGACATTCAATGTAAATTAGACATACTGCAACAGTCTACACCTACGCAGGATGACATAACGCAACTGCAAGAAATTTTGAAAAATGCAGCTGATGCAACAGAACTCGATGCTATAAATTTAACTCTTACCACACTTCAGAATGCTGTAGCTGCTTTGCCTACTTCTCAGGAAATCAGAGCTAAGAAGAGAGCAGTACATCGAATATTAAAATCTGAGGATATCAAAAACAATCAAGCAGAAATTGCGAAAATCACAGAAACTGTTGCTACTCTCCCCAACAATCAAATAATTAACGAACTGCATGCATATTTACAGAAATCAGAAGTCAAGTACACGATCTTGATACCCAGAGTTCTAAATTGAAACTTGTTGCAAATTTACAGGAGATTATTTCTAATATTACTTTACAAATTACTACTCTTGAAGCAAGTCAAGAATCTGCTTTATCAGGTTTTGCTACTCAACTTCACGATCTCAAAGAGGAATATAAACAACTGTATGTTGATGTAAAAATCAAACCTAGCTACGATGAGTTGGTTCGGACTATCAACGAACACTTGGAACCAGTATTAAACAGACTAGATGATGTAGATACTCGTCAATTTTATTCTATGGAAATTGTTAGGTTACAAAGTGTTCCAAATGCTCGAGGGCACTGGACGTACGCCAAGTTTTTTCTCTGCGCAAAAGGTGTCATTATTCTACTTATTTTTTTGTTATATTTGTGTGCTTCATCGCCGTATATGTGAAGAACAGTTTTCTAGTGGGTTTGCGTGTAGTTTTGATTTGATGGATAGAGCCTGGGAAATAGGAGCTTTTTATTTCCTGCAGCTGGTTGTGTAAATGGACTCTCGGCAGCCATGTCGCGGTCACCGACCCAAGGGGACGAACCACGAGGTAAGCAAACCGTCGCACGGCACTTTCACCTGCTTTGCCTCGCGCTCATGTGCGGCGACATCCACCTTAACCCCGGTCCCTCGAAACAAAATGCAACTGCTTTCTCTGTTTATTATCAGAACATACAGAGCATAAAGAACAAGCTCTCTGATTGTGCTATAAACCTAAGTGAGTTAATACAATATGAATGTCTAGTTTTCACCAAGACCTAGCTGAGTAATACTGTGAGTGATGCTGAACTTCCCTTCGCCAAGCACTTAAACATTTTTAGAAACGACCGTCTAAATCAACGTGGAGGTGGTGTTATGATTTGTGTAAACACGAAATGGAACTGTAAACACCGTCGTGATCTGAGTCGGGCTTGCGAAGTTATTTGGGTGGAGGTAAATATTCATAAAGAAAATAAACTTATTCTTGGTTCATATTATCGCCCTCACAAAAACTCTCCCCTCCATATCCTTGAAGCTTGCAGGGATTCAGTGTTGGTAGCTATGAAATGTGGAAATGTCGTGTTGTGTGGTGATTTCAATCTCTCCATTGAGTGGGAAAATCCAACAAGTGGAATCGTAAATTGTTCAAGTGATCAGTTGTTTCTCGACACTTTCATACACGGCATGGGGTTGAAGCAGCATAACATGCACAAAATGCGTGGAGAAAGCAATTTGGACTATGTGCTGGCAACTCTGTGCGAACTAGAGATAACACCTGAGAGGAATTTGCTGCCCTCGGACCATACCTCTCTCGATGTCGCTGTGAGCCTCCCCTCCGCTGAGAAGGTAAAAAATCTCCACCCCAAGAAAGTCCTCGCCGCCTGTGGCGAAAACCCCCCTGGAACGACGTCCGGCGAGCACTCGATGCCTATCCCTGGTTTCTGCTTTAAGAGGAAGAGGTCAACGACACCGTGGAGATGTTCCTGGAAGCCCTCCATGCTGTAATAAAGGACTTTGTGCCTACGAAGAAAGCGCGTTCTGCAAAATATACAATTTGGGTCGACAGCGAACTTATCCTTACATTGAAAAACAAAAATCTGGCCTGGAACTTGTGGAAGCAGTATCCGAATGAACATACCCACAAAACGTTTAGTGATATTCGGAGACATTCAAAGTATTTACTCAAAACAAGGTATACTGAATACGTAAATAACATAACAGCCGAGAGTGTTGCTGAACCGAAGAAGTTCTACTCGTTATTAAATTCGAGAAAACAGAATCCTCGTGTGCCTATGGAAATTGTAAATAATTCTGAGACTGCTGTTGGAGACGAAAGAGCACAACTTTTTAACACTTTTTTTCATGAAAATTTCTCCTCAGAGACAGTTTTCGAACATTTTCCTCATGTTAAGTCTGTTAGTTCCCACACTCTCTCCTCGGTCAAAACCTCCCTTCAAGAAGTCAAATCTCTCCTCCTCTCTTTGCCGTTGCGCCGGTCCTTAGGCCCCGATGAAATTCCAACAATTTTCCTTCGCAAAGCTGCTGACTCCCTGGCTCACCCTCTGTGTCTCTTACTAAACAAGTGTTTTTATGCAGGTGTGTTTCCTGAACTGTTCAAACGTGCAAATGTTGTACCGATCTATAAATCTGGAGACAAACATTCTGTAAAATCTTATCGACCAATCTCACTTTTGTCACCTCTCTCTATCATCTGTTAGAAAATAATCAAGGACAGGTTGCTGAAGTTCACATCTCCCCTTATAAATACTGCTCAGCATGGTTTCCTTCCATGCAGCTCTTCCTTGACCAATCTATCGGTATTACTTTCTCATGCTACTCAGTCTATCTCAAACAATTCCCAGCTTGACGTTATATATTTGGACATTTCAAAAGCTTTCGATAAAATTAACCATAATCTCCTTCTTCATAAATTACAATCCAGATTTCACATCCATGGTAAACTTCTATCTTTGCTAACAGACTATCTGCATGCACGAGAGCAGCGTGTTATCCTCTCTGGCTCCTCTTCCAGCATTCTACCCGTCCTGTCCGGTGTTCCCCAGGGGAGTGTCTTAGGCTCACTTTTGTTCCTTCTTTACATGGATGATCTCCCCGACAGACTGTCTTCTCTTCCCATAAATGTACTTCTCTTTGCCGATGATTGTAAACTATTCAAAAGAAATTTCATCGGAACGCGATTCACTAATCCTACAACAAGCTCTTACAGAACTACTTGTGTGGTGTCGCCAGTGGAAACTTGAATTGAATCCTCAGAAATGCTCCTCCCTCACCATTTCCTTAAAAAGGAACAAACTGAACTCTCTTTATAATCTCGAAAACTGTCCCATCAAAAATGTTTCCTCTCAAAAAGATCTTGGTGTTATCATCGATGAAAAGCTAAACTTCAATGATCACATTACATATACTACTAAACGAGCCATGCGTCTCCTTGGTATTCTGTACAGGTTCCCTGAAATCCAAAACCAATCAGCCATTAGCATATTTTTCAAATCCTTTATCTCTCCCATTCTTGAATACTGCTCCCCCATCTGGACTATGGCTTCTAAAACTAATTTTTCCAGGATTGATTCTGTCTTCAGCTTTTTCCGCGGCATTGCCCGCCATAGAATTCCTTCTCTCAGACACCTCTATAAAACAGATATTATGTCTATTTTCAAGATCCAGTCACCACACACTCGTCACGAACTAGCAGACATGAAATTTTTGCACAAAATCATTAATGGCAAAATTTAAACCGAATTTATTGTCAACCAATTTTATCTACGAGTACCCACATGGCCAACCCGCAACGTAAAACTATTTCACGTTCCCGCTACAAGGCTCTCTCTCCTACAGCGGTCTCTTTACTATAGGCTCCCCTACTATACCTGCCTGTAAATACCGATATTTTTTTGTCAGATCACAGTTTCCGACAATCGCTAAGAATGTATGTGTAACAATTTATTTTTTTCGTCTGCCATCTTGTATTGTCTTGTTTTGTTGTTGTTATTTATATTTTTATTATTGTTTTTATTTTCTTCTTGTTGCTACAGTTTCAGTATAAAATGGTCATTCAGTACTGTATCTGAAACTTTAATTAAATAAATAAAATAAATAAATAAATAAATGCTGGCAATGTTTACAAATTATATCTGTACACTTAGGTACATGAATTTTCTGTTGATGGTAGTTTACGATTTTTGAAGTTTAGTTTTCTAAAACATGGGAAACATATTGAAGTTCCTCAGTTTACTATAGTGCGAAAAGATGGTATACACAAGGTAGTTCAATTACCTATTGCATACTGGGATGAGTCTACCAATAAATATACAGTACATGACGACGAACAATTATCAGTTTTTGATATTGAAATTGGTGACAAGCTAGTATTTGACATAAAGCGGTTATACCCTGAGGACAATTCATTTTATGCGATATTCTCACTTCGAACTCGATGTCAAGACAAGATATAGTTCATGATTTACACAAACCAGCCCGTCGCAATTACAAGCGATTAAGTGTAGTAACAAAAGGTATAAATGAATTCTTCCAGGCTGATCTGATCGAGATGCCACCCCCTAATGGGGACTTTAAAAAATTTGGATGAGATAAATCATGGTTACAAATATATGCTTACAGTTATTGATACTTTTAGCAAACATGCATGGGCTGTTCCCCTAAAATCCAAGTCTGGTACTTGTGTTACCAAGGCTTTTAAGTCGATATTTAGTGAGGGAAGGATACCAAAATATTTACAGACAGATAGAGGGAATGAATTTTACAATTCCACATTTGCTAAGTTAATGCAACAACATAATATTAAACAGTATTGCATACAGTGATCTGAGAGCTAGTATAGTGGAACGATTCAACAGAACATTAAAAAATCGCATGTGGAGACAATTTACTCAACAAGGCAATTATAAGTGGGTGCAAATTTTACCCGAGCTAGTTCATGATAACAACAATACAGTACACAGTACTATTCACATGAAACCTGTTGAGGTAACCAAATCTGATGAGCAACAATTGATTTCTACTGTTTATTGTCAAAAATATAAATATACTACCAAGAAGCCAAGGGTCAGTAAATATAAACAGTTATTCGAGAAGGGTTTTACTAAAAATTGGAGTACGGAGTTATTCTCATTGGTTCAAGTTTTACCAGGGAATAGAAATACATATATCATAAAAGATAATCATAACAAAATATTGAATGGGAGATTCTATGAAGAGGAACTTAGTAAAACAAAATATCTTGATACATATCTAATCGAAAAAATATTGAAGAAGAAAAATAATAAATTGTATGTGAAATGGTTAGGTCTGCCAGACAAAAGTTGGATAGAAGCAAACCAGCTGATTCTTTGATACCAACATGGAATGTGGTACAGCGTTTACCAGATGTAGTGGAAACTAATAAAAAAATGGAGAGTTGTTACCTGATAACATAAGATGTCTCATTGCAGGCCCATCAGGTTGTGGAAAAACCACTTTGCTGGTTTATAATTTCTTGCTTGCCCCCAATTGACTAGATTGGAAAAATAGACACTTGTATGTATTCTCAAAAAGTTTAAAACAACCGAAATACCAAAAACTCATGAAGTTGTACGAGGGACTGGGCATAGCTACATTTGCATCAACAATAAAACCTCTCGACCAATGTTTGAAAAATTCTGTTGTGGTATTCGATGATGTTATTCTGGAAAATCAGAATGAAATTAGAATTTTTTACGCAGGGTCGTCACAAAGAAACAGACTGATTTATTTAGCTCAAACTTATTCCAAAATTCCCAAACAATTACTACGAGATAATACAAACTTAATCTGTTTGTTCCGTCAAGATCATACTAATTTGAAACAGGTATACGATGATTATGTGTGAGGAGACTTAAATTACAACCAATTTTCAAAATTGTGTTCATCTTGTTGGAACAGCGACGGTTTTGGATTTGTTACTATCGACACGACTCGGAAACCTAACAATGGTATGTTTAGAAATAAAATCAACGACTTTTTAAACGTTGAAACGATATAAAATAACCATTAATCAAAAAATAAATATGATGAAACTTAAAATAGAAGATAATTCGAAATTACGAGAGTACTTGTCTAAATGTTTCAAAGGTTGGAAATCAGATAATAGAGATTTTTACGAACAACACAAACATCAAGACCAACCTATAATCGATGCAATTAGTGGTCTTGGTAAAGAGATTAAGAGTGTGACAAAACAAAATAAATACCTCATCAATGAATTTTTACCTCTTACTGCTAAACATTATGCAGATTTCCCTCCTACGCCATTATCCAGCATCCACATACCTCTGGTACTTAAGGAACCACCTGCTAAAGCAGCTATAGAAGAATCAGAGAAAATCGAGTTGGGTCCCCTGGCAAGGTATTACCTGAATACTGGAAAATTCGAAAAAGATGAAGTATTTGGTTTGTATCCAACTATGGAGGGAAGTGAAGGCATAGTATGGAAAATTGGCAAATCTAAAGTTGCATTCGAAGGGGATAACATAAAAATTAATTTGGGTGGGAGAAACAGCTGGTCCAGATATCCTGGTACCGTAGGGCTATGGGAGCTCATTACCAAAAAACAACCAAAAAATTTTACAGAAGATGATTATCAAAGTTACTCTGAAATTTGGCACTCTCTGATGCTTTGTACCAAAATAACGATGCCAGTCAAAAGCGTGTGAAATCGACCAGCAGGGATAAATACAAAAATTTGATTAAACCTATCTGGAATCAACTAAAAACCGGTAGTGGTATAAATCAATACAATACTCAACCTAAGAAATTTGTATGGGTAAACGATGTGAGAAAACTTATAGATAGGTTACTGGTTATAGCAGGGGAGGAAAATGCTGGGAACAATAATTTCCATAATGAGAAAATGGGTATTGTAAACATTATTAGTGACAAATTAGCTAATTTCATTGTAAACTATTCTAAAGGTATAGGATACTTAATTAGAATTATTATTAGAATATTCCTAAATTCTGTAATATATCAGATGGTTGAGGTTTAGTAAATTATATTATTAATAAAATTCCGTTCGAGTTACACGTACCTGGTTACCAATATTGTGGTCCTGGTACAAAACTTGAGAAACGAATAGAAAGAGGGGACAGGGGTATTAATCCTCTGGATGCAGCTTGCAAAGAACATGATATTGCATACAATACACACAAAGATCTGAATGATCGTCATGTGGCTGATCACAAAGTGGAAGAGGCAGCTTTTGGAAGATTCACAAGCAGAGATGCATCATTGGGTGAAAAAATAACAGCCTTGGGTACAACCATTGCTATGAATACAAAACAAAAATTAGGGTGGGGTTTGTAATATAAATACCCTGAAAAATAATAATAATAACAACAACGTGAAACCAATAGGAATTGTATACCAAATACCATATCACGATCTTAAAATTTTAAAACTTAATTAAATTTTAACTAAAAAACAACAAGAAAAGAAGAGGCAATGTATAGCCAAAGGAAATGGAATGAAATTATTACTCACTACGGCTCAATTAAAATGATTGCAAAATGCAAGAAAGAAAATACACAGTGAAGGATTTATATTCAGTATTCCAGCTATCCTGCCTGCGTTGGGGGCAGTGGAGAGCTTGGCTGGGGGTAGTGCTGCTATAGCAAAATATGGGAGAACTAGAAGAGTAAAAGCGCCATAATCTTGCCATGGAGAAAAAAATAGGCAAAGGTGTGAAGTCTAGAGCACTTAGTAAATTGAAAAAAGAAGAGGCTCTTACCAACCAATACATTGAATCTTTAATTAAAATATTTAAAATTTAACACTTCAGGGGGGTTTCATGTCTCATTCTCTCCCTAAAGCTAGTCCTCACTCTCGAGAATGTGGCGTGGTGAATTTGGACAAGTCCGAAAACGTTGGTACTCACTGGATATGCTATTATAAACAAAATAAAAATGCTTTTATTTTCGATTCTTTCGGAGGGGTACACCCTACAGAATTAATTCGCTACTTGAAACATGTTAAAATTTATTACAATTATCGTATTCATGATTTCTATCAAATTATATGTGGTCATGTTTGCATTACGATGCTCAGAATTTTAAATAAAATAACAAACATCAAATAAAAATTTTTCAAAAAGCTGTATTATATATTAAATATGGGATTTTTTTATATCTCCAGCAAGACTTCGGTTTTGAAACTACATCTTCACGATGATATTATCTATGCTAAATCCATAGATCCAAGAGCATTCTACAGTATGCATCTTATACCGAATGAAACTACCTACAACAATACTATATTAGTAGGTAATAATAAAAAAAATTATTCCTTCCCGAACAGTATAACTTATCTACTTTACAGTTTGAACTTCCAACAACTGTCTTGCTTTCTCAAAATTCTGTAACACACAGAGTAGAGATTGTAACTACCAATGAAACAGTGGACTTATCTACCATGGGAGAACTTTTAGGAGTCGAGAACTAATAGCACATTAGAACCAGGTGTTAGGCACATAGGTAAATTTATATCAAAATTCTTAGCTAAACAGACATTGAATATTCAATGTAATATTGCCAAAAGTATGATTATCAAAGCAGAAGAAAATTCGATTGGCAGTCAGAAGGAGACCGGTATTATTGCTACATTTAAACCGAATTTATGGAACCTATCTTCTATTACCCAATCCCACCAGTCTATTTCCCTCTTTCTATTGATAGAGTTAATTACATAGAGATAACAATTTCGAATGAGAAAAATGAAATAATCGATTTTGCTGGTGCTAATAGCACTGCGATAATATAAATTAATATTTAAAATATATAAATAAATACCAAGATGGAAAATATCGAGAGTTATGAATTACAGTCCTTCCCTTCAAACAGGAGGACATTTGCAAATTTGAATCAGCCTAATAAAGAGATACAGTATGACATCACGGTGGGGGACGAGTAGATAGTAAACATGCCTTTGACGCCAACCCTGATTTCTTGACCCCACGACCACCAAAACCTCAAAAACTCACTTTCTCTCCACGTTCCGCGCCTCATTTATTGCGCTGACGATGTTTCACAGCGTAGAAAAGCAGTGATGAGTGAAATGCACTCTCTCATCCTCTCATCCTTGAAGGATGAATGCACCTTATCGTAATTTTCCAAGTCCGGGGCCATGTTTATATATCGTGACCTTTGTAAACCTCTCGGGAACGATGTGCCACACGCCCGCGCGTGCCTCTCATTATTTCCGTATTGTGACGCAAACAAACAAATAATAATTGTTGTTTTTTAGGATTCCTGGCCCCTATAACCTCGCCAGGGTGCGTGGTGCCCAACCAAAAAAAAGTAAAGGTTCTAACGGCTGCGGTTGTATATAACCACACCTCTATAGAGTTTCACGTGTTTGTTTTTTTCTTCTCTCAAACTTCCATGAAACTCTACAGAGGACCTCCGTAATGCATGCAACGTGTACTAACGACTCTAGTGTTATTTTGATGTTGTAATTTTTTGGATATAGAGTTTTATTGTGAGACAGATAAAAAAAATTATGTTTATTATAATATTTTCTTGATGAAGATGGAGAATATGTGTGTGTTACAAATAAAGTTGCATGCTTTTTTTTCTAGTGTGTGTATGTGTATGTGTTTTTGATGTTTCGACAGCATCTGAAACGATAAAAAAAGAAAGAATTTTATTGTTAATTTTCTCATGTAAAAAAAAACAACAACAAATTTTTTGTGCAAATTCTGATTGTCTCGTGCTATAGTGCAAATACTGATAAAAAAAAGATATTGTAACTGATAACTGATGAAATTGACATTGTAACTGATCTGAACTAGTGAAATTCGTATTGTGCCATTGTAACTGATTGTGCTAGTACAAAATTCTTATTGTAACTGATTGTGCAAGAAAAGATGTTAAACCTTTTAAAACTGCTCTGTGACCCTCTCGTTCTTCACGTTGTGGACGAAGGACTTCTCTGCGACCAGGATGACGCTGCATAGAGTATCCTCGGGCAACGGACTGTTGAACTCGCAGACGACCTTGATGTTGGTGCGATCGTTGACCACCACCTGCTTCCTCTTCGTGGTGTTGATGACGGACATGGGTCTGTGGGTTTTGAATACGCTGGGCGTGTAGTACATGTCCACGTTTCCCTCGGTCACGCGCTTGTAAGCCGTGTAAGCTTCGTAAAGTTTGAGGTAATCATCTTTGGTCATGTCGAAGTTGTAATTTTCGCGCGGGAACACTTCATTCCTACCGTTCCTAAGATAAACATTTTTGATCTTGCAGTCGTCGAATTTGCTGGAATCTTTTTCCTGATTCTTATCGCACCCGGTCTGAAAAAGTACAATGACGAAATCTGGCATGTCGAACTCTATGTTGTTGAATTGCGTCGTCACGTCGAATTCCATGTGACTTCCCGACGCTATCTTCTGCACGCACTGGTAACCGTGAAAGTGAATCGGCACCTGTGGACTTTTCAAGATCTCCGCTTTGTACTTGAGGGCGTAGTTCGTTTCGTATTCCACGATTGGCATTCTCAACTCCATGCTCCGTATGACGCATTTGGCTGCTTCGGGTAAAGTGTTGGCTATCGGCGTGCCGTCGGCGTTCAAGTTGGTGTATCGCATCAGTGCGTCGTTGTCGTTGGCCGCTCTTCGAAACGTGATCCTCAGTCCTCCCTTCCACATGATCTCCTTGTAGTCCGAGAAGAATCCCGGAAGCAGACGCATGGGAAAGAGCACCGTGTGACTTCTCGTCGATATTTTGGTTCCCGCTTCGAATCCTCCCGCTTGGTAGTACGCTGCGTCCGTTTTGGATAATTTCAATGTTCCCACTGCCGTCGACGTGATGCCTGGATAATCGATTCTGTCGATGACGGTGTTGTGTTTCCTCACCTCCACCTGCGAGAACAGGTGAGGCACGAAGTTGTCCACGAGTATCAAATTTGCTGCTGCGGGGAACGCGTCTCCGCTTTCCTTCTTCACCACGTCGAATTGAAGGTAGAGGTCCGCTCTGTGAGGATGAACGAACCCGTCCGCTACGTCCACGTCGTATTCGATCTCCCCTTTCGCTTCTTTCAAATTGGCGAACGTGCGACGGTTGGGAGGGAAAGATTGCAATTCGTAACTTTCGATTTGCTCCATTTTCACTATGTGTGTTATTTATTATACGTTGATCTCCACGACGGCAGTGGTCGTTGCACCTGCGAAATCCACCATCTCTCCTTTCTCGTTCGTCACCACCATCTCTATGTCGTCTATGCGGTTGCGACATACTGGAAAATAGATCGGTGAAGATGGCGTGTAGATGATCGGTTCCATGAATTCGGAACTTGGTTTGAACGTGGCTATGATTCCCGTCTGCTTGTGACTTCCCAGTAACCCGTCCGAGGATTTCGTGATCATGCCTTCCGCTACGTTGCAGTGAACGTTCAAAGTTTCGATGGCCAAGAATTTAGGAATGTTGGTTGCTACGTGCTTGACGCCAGCTTCGAGTTTTGTGTTGTTCTCAAAACCCAAAAGTTCTCCTATGGTGCCCAGGTCCACGGTCTCCGACGCGGATACGATTTCGACTCTGTGCGTGACCGAATTTTGAGAAAGGTACGTGCCTTTGAGCTTGCAAAGTAGAAAGATTGTATTGGCCTGGCGTGACGACGATATGTTCGCTTCCGACGCTAATTTTGTTGTTGTGCTGCGTGACGTTAGGTATGAGGTACATGCTGTAGAATGCACGCAGAGCTACGGATTTAGGATAGACGATGTCGTCGTGCAGCGTGAGTTTCAAGATCGAAGATTCGCTCGTGAGATGGAACACGCCCATCGTGTTTAAGATTCCACAATGCTTTCTGGAAATCTTCCACCTGCGGCTTATTTATTTTAGAGAGAAACTTGAGCATGGAGAGGCAGAGATGACCGCAGTTCACGTCTCCGAAATTTTGAATGCGTTCGTCGTTGTAGTATATAGAGGTTTTGTTCGTTTTCAGATAATGAACTAAATTTGTAGGTGGAACACCTCCGAAAGAATCGAAAACGAATGCTTTATTGTCGTTTTTGTGGTAACATATCCAATGCGTGCCTGGATTTTCTTCCAAGTTGACTACGCCGCATTCTCTTCTTTTAACGGTTGAAGGTAACGAGTCGGACATGAAAACGCCTCTGAAGTGTTTGATTTGTAATGGTTTGATCAGAGATTCAATGTCTCGGTTGGTGAGTGCTGCTGTTTCTTTTTTTTAAACATTTTCATCACGCCCTTCCCCCTTTCTTCTCCATGGCCAGATTATGACGTTTCTGTTCTTCCAATTCTGCCTTGTTCTTCTTCGAGTCGATGACGGTTTTCGCGATGGCGGCACTTCCGCCGGCCAAACTTCCAACGGCCCCCAATGCTGCCAGGATGCTGAATATGAAACCTCCGATCTTTTGCTGTTTCCGCGAACGCTGCAATCTTTTCAATTGTGGAGTGCTGAGAAGTAATTTCATTCCGTGTCCTTTCGTCAAGCAAGAACGTTTCTTCTCGCGTTGTTTCTTGGTGAGTAACCCATCGAGGGCACCCAGGGTTTTCAGATTGGAGTATGGTATCTGGTACACGACACCCTTGGGCTTCATGTTAATGCTCTATATATTTTTTTTCACGGTATGTTATTTATATATATAAATGTTCTGAGATTTTTTTTTGTTTCCCTCTCTTTTAATTTTTTTTACAGTATGTTATTTATATATAAATGTTCTGAGATTTTTTTTTGTTTCGTGTAATTTTTTTTTCAAGGTATGTTATTTTATATATATACTCCGCGCAGCCCCGTTACACAAATTCTATTACGTGCTTTGTTTTCTTACCAAGAAGTTCCTTTGTCCCCTTGTACGCGATTTGAGTTTTGTTCTCGATTAAAATAGCTAGCTTCTCGTCGGATAACATGTTAAGGTATCGATCTGGTAAAAATAGACTGTATTGTCCGTTGACCAACAGACGCACCTTGGGACCATACTGGGTAGAAACAATTCAACCGGAAGTTATCGTGTAAGGTTTGCCGACTTCCAATTCCTGAATTTTTACATATTCGACTGACAAATTTAGCATTTGTTTTAATGCTTGGAGGTCAGTCATTTTTTTTCACTCATATCGAAGAGAAATTTCAGAGTGTTAGAGAAATCTAATTTTTTTTCACGATGTGTGTTATTTATATATACTTTTTTTTCACGAGATTTGTATCGAAGATTTTTTTGTGTGTGTTAGAGGAAGAAAGTCCTTGCTTCGGAAAACGCGATGATGTGCATGATGATTTCTTCGGTCTCCTGTTTAGACTTGCGCCAATCATCCGTGTTTCATCTTCTCCCCTGCCTCGCCTCGTGTAATTCATCCAACCTATCGTTTAATTTTTCCCCTGCGGCCGAAAGAAGAGTGTCGAGATCACCGCACATCATGCCACTGATCTCCCGAAGATGATCCTTGACAACCATTTCACAAGGGATGCGAAATTCCGGTGTCGTTTTTGCTATGATCAAAAGTTTCCCTACATCCTCACAATCTCCGTTTACTGCGTGTTTGAATATTTTACATAGCAGTTCGTGCGGCAAATTAGTTATACAAGACATGTTGTTTTTTACTGTATGTTATTTATTTATACACCCCATCCAAATTTTTGTTTCGTGTTCATGGCGATGGTGGTGCCCAGTGCTGCAACTCTTTCTCCCAGCGATGCATCTCTGCTGACGAATCTTTCGAAAGCGGCACGTTCCAATTTCTTGTCTGCTTCGTGACGTGCATCCAGATCGGTGCGAGTGGTGTTGTAAGCGATGTCGTGATCTTTGCATGCCGCGTCCAACGGATTCACACCCTTGTCTCCTCTCTCCAATCTTTTCTCGAGTTTGGTACCCGGTCCGCAGTACTGGTAGCCAGGTAAATGCATCTCGAAAGGTAACTTGTTGATGATGTCGTTCACGAGTCCCTTTCCTTCGGCCACGTTCCAGAATCTCGGAGGCAGCGTGTTGATAATTTTGATCAGGTAGCCGATGCCCTTGTCGTCGTTCACGATGAAGTTGGAAAGTTTCGTGCTGATCATGTCCACGATGCCAACCTTCTCGTTGTAGAAATTACGATTGCCTGCATTCTCTTCGCCGGCTATCACCAACAATCGGTCCACGAGCTTCCTCACGTCGTCCACCCAAACGAATTCTTTGGGTAACGTGTTGTAGCGTTTGACGCCGCTTCCACTCTTCACCTCGTTCCAAATCGGTTTGATGAGATTTCTGTACTTCTCACCGCTGCTCGATTTCACCCTATTCTGCGAGGCGTCGTTGTTCTGGTACATGACATCCGTCATGATCAGAATTTCCCTGTAACTCTGGTAATCTTCGTCGGTGTAATCTTTCGGCTGCTTTTTGGCAACGAGTTCCCACAGTCCCACCGTACCCGGATACCTCGTTCAACTATCCTTCTCGCCTAAATTAACTTTAATGTCGTTGCCTTCGAAGGTGACTTTCGATTTTCCAATCTTCCACACGACACCTTCGTTGGTTTCCATGCTCGGATACAATCCGAACACTTCATCCTTGTCGAACTTCCCCGTGCTCAGGTAGTCTCGTGCCAAAGGTCCCAACTCGATCTTATCCGAAGACGACGACGTGCTACCTATAGCTTGACGTCGTGCCGGTACGTCCTTCAGTTCGAACGGCGTCGAAGGAATGCTCGAAATGGGTGTGGGTACAGTGTAACTTTTAGCTGCGAGTGGTACAAGTTCGTTGATCAAATTTTTATTTTGTTCCGTGACACTTTTAATTTCTTTACCTAGACCGCTGATGGCGTCGATCACAGGTTGATCCTGACGTTTCTTCTCTTCGTAGGATCCGCGATTCTCGGATTTCTAACCTTTGAATCGCTTCACTAGATATTCACGCAACTTGAGATTGTCCTCTTCTTGAAATTGACGTTTTGACATTTTTCTATATACGTTGAAACGTTTCTGAAACGTCGAATTCTCAGCCTATACGTTCGGTTCTCGTAGTTTTCTTGCCGTCACCCGCTTGAGACTATCCACTTTTTCTAACACTCACTTTTTGTTGTAATGGTTATTTTATATATGCTTGTCAGACGTTTGAAAAAAAAGAACGTCTTTTCAAATTTTATTTTTTAGATTCTCGACTTTTGATTTTTTTTGGATTTTTTTCTTCTTGTTGCAAATCTGAAATTGTCCTCTTGTTAGCCTTTGAGACGTCTAGATAAAAATTTATTTTCTTCCTACATTTTCCATGGTTTGCTTTTCGAGTCATGTCAATGGTCACGAATCCGAAATCGTCACTGTTCCAACAGTGGGAGCAGAATTTAGAAAATAGATTGTAATTTATGTCAGCCCCTACGTAATCATCGTGTGCGTGTTTTAAATTGGTGTGGTCTTGTCGAAACAAACATATGAAATTAGCATTATCACGTAGCAGTTGTTTCGGAACCTTGGAAAAAGTGTGTGCCAGGTAGAAACAATCTAATCATTTGTGACGTCCTCGAGTGAAAAAATTACGAATCTCGTTTTGATTTTCCAAGATCATGTCGTCGAACACCACAACGGAATTCTCGAGACAATCGTCCAGTGGAATGATTTCAGTTGCAAAAGTTGCAATGCCCAGTCCCTCGTACAGTTTCATAAGTTGCTGGTATTTCGGTTGTTCGAGACTTTTCGAAAATACGTAGAGGTGTCTGTTTTCCCAGTCTAACCAATTGGGTGCGAGGATAAAATTATCAATGAGCAGTGTCGTCTTTCCGCACCCCGAAGGTCCTACGACCAGACATCGTATGCTGTCGGGGAGCAATTCGCCGTTCCTTTTCTTCGTTCGATTTTCCGAATCAGGTAAATGTTTCACAACATTCCACGTACTCATAGAATCACTTCGTTCGAATCGATCCAACTTGTTCCCGGAAGTCCCAGCCATTTCACCAAAAGTTTGTCGCCTCTCTTACGCAAAACTTTTTCGATAAGGTACGTGTCGGGGTATTTAGTTTTAGAGAGTTCCTCCTCGTAGAAGCGCCCCAATAAAATTTCATTGCCACTGTCCTTTATTATATACGTGTGACGGTTCCCGGGTAAAACTCGAACCACGGTAAAAAGTTCCGTGCTCCAGTTTCGTGTGAAACCCCTGTCGAACGTTCGCTTCAATTTACTGATCCTCACCTGGTCTCCAATTTTGTATTTAGCTTTTTTTGTCGTGGGTGTGTACTTTGGACAGTAAACGCTAGAAATTAAACGTTGCTCGTCAGACTTGGTAACATCAGCTGGCTTCATGCCTATCGTTCTGTGCACCGTGTGATTATATTCGTTAACGAGTTCCGGAAGAATGGTGACCCACTTGTAGCTTCCCTGAAGCGTGAAGCGTGACCACATGCGCGATTTCAGAGTGTGATTAAATCTTTCCACGATGCTGGCTTTGACGTCACTGAAGGTCGAATAATGTTGAACGTAGTGTTTCCGAATAAACTTTTGGAATACGGCGTTGTAAAATTCCTTCCCCTTGTCCGTGTGCAGAAACCGAGGTCGTCTGCTGCCGCTTTCGCGAAAAATTGTCTTGAATGCTTCCGTGATGTATGTTCCCGTTTTCGCCTTCAAAGGTAGAGCCCATGCGAATTCCGAAAATGTGTCTATGTCGGTGAGGAGGTACTTGTTGCCCTTGTTCAATTTATGTACGTTTTCTAACTTGCCGCTGCTCATCTCCACGAGGTCGCTTTCCCAGAGGTCGTCGATGCCCTTGGTTACCACCGCTAAACGTTCGTAGTTGCGGCGTGTAGGTTTATGCAATTCTTGGACGATGGCTTGCCTAGACATTTTTTAAAGATTACGTTTGAAGAGAAGCACCAGCGTGATGGGATTCAAAGAGGGTGGCACCTCGCTCGTGTTTTGAATGATCAGCTTATCGCCGGCACTCACGTCGAAAACGGTAAGATCTTCGTCTTCGTGTATTTCATATATGTTGTGCGTTTCGTTCCAACGTGCCAGAGGAATGTTTCCTGCTTTCTGGACACCACGATTCGATATTAATGTCATGGTGGGGACGCTAGCTTTTCTGCCGTGCGACCAGTACGAAAATTCGTTTATCTGAATCGTGTCATCGAGGAGAAACTTGTAGTACGGATGATAAGGATGTAACATGTACAGTTTGTTACCTTCGACGAACGTGGAGATTCTCTGTTGATTGGGAACGCTGTTGATTTCGATGGCTTGCAAGGTGAACAATTTGGCGAATTTAGTGTCGACGCCGAGCAGATTACTGTGAACGTGTCCAAGTTTATTTTCGATGGGCAACAAATGCTCGACTATGGTATCCGTTACGGCAGAAAATGACGGTTTGATTTTCACTTCCACGTTCAACTGCTTGTAGTTTTCGTTCAGTTCTTGCAACTTGGCACCGAAAGAGGCCAGCGTCGATTCCTGCGTGGATTCCAGCACTCCAACTTGATCTCTGATGTTGACGACAATGTTCTGAAGGTTGAACTTGATTCAATTTCGAGCTCTTCTCGGTAAGATCGATCACGATGCTTCGCATCTCTGTAAACTGCGTGTGAAGATCCGCGACGCTCTGCGAAGTGGGCAACGTCGACACCAGCGAAGCAAGTTCGTCTCGAATCTGTTCCACGTTTGCCGTTTCCGTTTCCAGTCGTTTCAGCATTCGAGATATGTTCCTTTTCAAAGCGTGTAATTCTTTGGAGGTGGGGAGATTGGCCACCCTATTTTCGAGATCGCTCAATGAACTTTTGATGTCGCTCGAATCGGATAGTGCCGTCACCGCCGTTTTCAATTGTTCCAAATCTTCGCTCGAAGGCACGCTCGTCCGTAACGATTCCAAGTCACCCTGTATGTTGTCCAGTACGTGATGAAAATGATCAAGATTGGATTCGACGTTCAAATTTTCTAAATATTCCATCTTCTGCTGAACCGTGCTTAACGTGTCCTGAATGCTCGTCAACGCGCTCGCTTGAACTCTAATATTTTTAATTTCTTCGTTGATCAACTCCAGAGACGCCTGAAGCGTAGCGATGGTGGTTTGAATGTGTTCGAAATCTTGATAAGCCTCCAATTGAATTTTTATGTTCGCGACGCTTTTACCGATGACCTGCAGTTCGTCTGACGATGGTAGGTTCGTCATGGTATCTTCCAAAGTCTGAAACTTGGATTTAATTTCTTCCAACGTGCCGGTGAATTCATCTTGTAATTTGGAAACGACGACATGCAAGCGTTCTACATCAATATCTTTCACGACGGTTTGAAGTTCAGAGAAATTCTTTTCTATTGCGGAAGTTCGTTCTTCGATTTCGAGTTTCAATTTTTCCAAATCTTCATTTTTCGATTGAAATTGCTGTAATTTGGCCAAATCATTTTGAAGCGAATCCACGCTCAACTGTATATTTTGAACGTTGTCGTTACGTCAACATAATTTTTTATGAGTGTTTTCAGTTCGGAATCGATTTTCAGAATGGGGTCGAGACATTGCGTTTGGAGCGTAGCGATTTCCGACTCTAAACTTTTGTTTAAGGTCTCCTGCAAAGCGATCAAATCGCTCCTCAACTTTTTAATTCGAATATCCAACATGAGAATCTCTTCTGCGTGGTCTACACGCTTAGTGTGGCCGAAAATGTCGTTAGGCATTTTGGTTAACGGTTATTTATTATAGGATAGACGATTCGTAATTCTACGAAGAGAGGAATGAGTTTGTCGTAATCTCCTAGGAGTTCCACGTAAAGACAATCTCCTGCAGACACATCGTACGCCATGTTAGAAAGCACCTTGTCGTGCTTCATTCGAAAAATGTTCTTGCCGGTAGAAATTTTGTTTTTTCGCCCTTCATTCTCCGGACTCACGGTGATTTGAAGTTTCCCGTCGATCGGATTTTCGTAAAAAATGTAAATTGTTGTTAAAGACGTAAAACATCTTGCCCACATCGTCATCCAATTTCGTCCAAATACTGTTGAGGTGAACGATCAGTAGACCGTTGAGTTTAGATAACACGGAAGGTAAGAGGTTATTGGAATTTGGTGGTGCTGTTTCCATGATGCTTTGTTTGCGGAAACCAAAGAGATTCATTGTCCCTGTTAGTTATTTAAATTTTCTATATGCTGTGCCCCTTTGTAGATCGAATAAAAAAAGAAAAGAGAAGAGAAGATTTTCCTCTGCGGCGATGCAATTCAAAAGGCTCGAACATGTAATTATGTCATTAAATCACGATGAAGAAGAAAAACAGTAAGAGTTGAATTTAATGAGCCTCGGTTTAGAGCGAGCTTAACGACATAATAACAACTTCCAACTTTTCATCGCCCGAGGGCTCCTCTTTCCCTCCGTATGTTTTTGAAGAATGTTAAAAGACACAGCGGACTTCATGGCTATGGGGTTACAGTTAACACACGTCACATTTATCGCTTCCATTGCAGTGGCCCCACTCTCTCGTGTGGATTTGACAATCGAGAACACGTAACTTGTTGTCTCTGGCATCCAGTGCTACTTTGGTTACGCGCGTCGTATATAGTTCGTGTAATTTATTTGCAATGCGATGATCTGTGCTAAGTTTTCTTTTACCTTGAAACAGGCATTCTTTGTAGTCTTTCATGCTAAATTTGCTGGTACTTATTTTTCCTAACCCTTTCGCTTTCTTGATCTCTTTTTCTTCTGCAATCTTGACGCAGTACATTTTGGCACGAAGCCCCGCAAATTTGCTGATGTAATTACCAGCCGCTTCGTCTTTGAACTTTTCTATGGTCATTTTATTTTCTGTCGAATGCAAGTGATGGCCTGATGGTAAGTTGCTAAAATCAAAAAGATGCTTCATCTTATTCAGATCATGTTCGAGGCTTGGTGTTTGGATTAGAAAAATGAAGCTGTCCGTGTCAATGTAACATATTTCGATGTTATCTCAATAAAATGGTTGAAACTGATCGTAGTACGATTGGTACATGTGCAATTTTGATAGTTCAAGGACGGTGGCACCTATGGCAATCGGCTTGTTGAGCATCACTTGCTTCTTGTTCTTCTCGACGAATACTAGATTCTCGTCGAAAATGGTGAAGTTTTTGAAGTAGGGGGACGCGACGATCTTCTCGAATTTTTTTTCATCCGTGACCAACGTTGCGTCGATGTAATAACGCACGTTCTCCATCGTCTTGCCGTAGATGGCGTTATTGAATAGTTTGTACAGATCCTTGTCTGCAGGCGATGTTGATTGCGCTCTGCGTTGCGTGTTCTCGGCTATGTAGGGTTCGAGCCACTTGCTCTGTCGGAACTTCAATCCTCTATGTATTTTCTTCAGCTGCAAACCGTGACTCAGGTAAAATTGGAGGAGTCGGTAGTGCAGAACGTAATTCCGCTTGTTCTCCATGCTTAGTATGAGTTTTGGCTCCGATGATCCTCCAGGTGGCTTCTCTTTGGTGGGGGCCAGGGCCAATCCGTGATGTTTCTCGTGAAGCGTTTCGGGGTAATCGAGATCCACTTCCAAGAAACAGCCCCATTCGTTATCTTCGCTCCAGTTGAGAAAATCCTCGCAGGAGAGTTCCTCTTCGGTCATCCACTCGTAGTCGCTGATGGGAAGACACTGGGACATGGAGTGGCCATACAAGTTGTTGACATCCCAGTAGACGATGTAGGTGTTGGGCTTCGTTGCATCGTAACCAGGCGTATAAGGATTGTTTGCCTGAGCATGGCGTCGGGGACATTGGACGATGCCACCGCGTATCGCACTCTCCATGAAGGCATACTGTTCTTTCTCTGCGATGAGCCCCAGTTCCACGTTGGTGTATTTCATCATAGATTCCCAAGTCAATCCCGGCGTCGTGAAGAAATACGCAGGATCCAACTTGTTGATCGAGATGCATCTCTTGCGAAACGATTCAAAAATGTCCATGAGAAGTGTCACGTCTAATTTGAGATAGAGATCGTGATAATCACGAAAAGTTTGGCAATTGAAGGCCGTCCACACACTACGAGCATGTTCGTAGTCCTCTTCGGAACAGACGTCCTCCGTAAGATGAGAATAAAATGCCTCCCGGGGTGGAAGTTCCGTCTCGTCAAATTTGTCGAAATCGTTGACGTACTCGTAGGGGTAGACGCCCTTGCGACGCAACAGATTCAAATTCTCATCTCTCCCCGACAAACACATTTACTTGGTGGCCACAAGATCTTCGTCGCAAAGTTGAGATGCAAGGGTGGCGAGGCTGGAGGACAGGAAATTGTAAGAGTCCAGGATTCTAACTTCCACACTTCCTCCTTCTTCGAGAGGGATCCACACTCTCACTGCAATATACTTCTCGCTCGTTCTCGGGATGATGGTGATTCGAGTCGTTATGTTGTAGAGCTCTTTGACGAACAGATGCGTATCGTATTTTTCCGTGTAATGCAGAAACACGGCAACAAAATGCGACTCCTTAATTTTAAGATTGCAGGAATTACAGATCGTGTTCAGGAAGAATCCATTCTGATGGTCATGGTGTACGACCTTGTGATTTTCGGGGGTGAAAGCCTGGTTACAATCCGCGCATCTTGTCGCCGTGTCATGTCTTCGTTGTTGTTCCGTCGTGAGAGCAGGTGGAGAAACGTAAGAGCCTTTCAGGCTGGGTGCAAGTTCTCTCGCGCATTCCGCTATCTTCTTAACAAAATGTTTTGCCGCATCAGGTCCGCAATACAAGATGACATCATTTAATTTTTCTCCGTAGATGGAGAAACTGCAAGGCTCGTGGTGAAAAATTTGGATTGTGCTTGAGGTAGAGGGATCAGGGTTGCAAGACGTCATGGGAACTTGGAAGCTTTCAAAGTCGGCATAAAGGACAGCGGGATGGTGGAGAAGAGCCTGGTGTTTCTGAAATTTCATCTTGGTTCCGGGTTCCGGCATGACATCTTCGGGTTCTGCATTCACGGAGCCAAAACAATTGTGCTGTTCTCTCATCTTCTTTCCCACGCGAAAAATTCTCAAACATCGATCGCAAATTTCGATCTTATCGTGATCCTTGGTGATCTGTCTTCCTACTAATCGTGAGAAATTCCGTATCAAACTGTAACGGCCATCTACAAGCAAGAGTCGAATTACATTATTCTGGCTTCTCGCAGGTCTTAACACACGAATGTTGCCGGAATCGTCAACCCCAAACACAGAAATATCGATATCTTCTCCTAGTAGTGCAGTGGCACCGGTTCTGCGCCCGAAAATGAGGCTCGGTGAGGCTCGCAGTGTTACCAACTCCTCACTTGAAAAAATCACCAAGGTTTTTGTTTTTGGGTATAACCTAACCTCAAGCAAGGAGCTGGCAACACTGCTTGAGGCTTTTCTCGCAGTGTGGCCAACTCCTCACTTGAAAAAATCAGCAAGGTTTGTTTTTGGGTCTAACCTAACCTCAAGCAAGGAGCTGGCAATACTGCTTGAGGCTTTTCTCGCAGTGTAGCCAACTCGGGCAAGGCGTAGCTTTTTACAGTGTATGTTAACCTCACAGTGTTGCCAACTCGGCGTAGCTTTTTACGCTGTATAATTTTTTAACTTTTTTGTGTGTGAGTGTATATGTGTTGCCAACTCGGCGTAGCCTTTTGGGTGTATGTTAACCTCGCAGTGTTACCAACTTGACACAACCTTTTGGATGTATGTTAACCTCACAAACAGTGTTACCAACTCCTCACTCGAAAAAATCACCAAGGTTTTTGGGTCTAATCTAACCTAAAACAACTGGCAATTTTGCTGAGGCTTGCCTTGTAGTGTTGCCAACTTACTCGAAAAGTTACCAAGATTTTTGGGTCTAACCTAACCTAAAGCAAGGAGCTGGCAATGCTTGAGGCTTGGCTTATAGTGTATAAAGCAATTTGTCAACCTACTGGTATCGTCATAGCTTTTTACGAGAGAGAGGAGAAAGGGGGAAGAGTTAAAACAACTGGCAGCTGCCAACACCTACCTACAGCTTTTTTTTTTGTTTGGTGTAACCTCTAAAGCAACTGGCAAGTTTGCTTGAGGCTTGCCACAGTACATAAAACAATTTTTTGCCAACCTACACACACTGGGGGCAAGGAGAGCCGGCAACAAATATATACTGTTGTAAAAGAGATGGATGGCAGCATAGTATGTGTGTGCGTGTGTGTAGCATTATTAACTAGTGTTGGCAACCCACTTACAACTAAAAAAAATAGAGATGCCAACGTTGCTGTAAAAGAGAGAGAGACCTATCGTGACTTTTGTAAACCTACCGGGGGAACGATGTGCCACACGCGCACACGCTGACACCTTTATTATTTTCGTATTGCATACAATATTTATTGTGTTTTTTTTTCTATCTACAATCATATTTTTCTTATATATTTTTTTTTATTTTTTTTATAGGGTTGATTAAAGCACATATTTGAGGAGGACAACGCCACCCATATATAAATAAACCCCTCGAATTAACACTAATTAGAATTACCTTACAAAATTTTTCTCATAAGGCATTTTTGTTTTGTAAACACTCTACCACCAACAGATCACATATAAATAAACATACCCCAAAAAAAATGCGCTCCATGAAAAGTTGCCCTGTGTGCGAAAAAACTATATCAAGCAAAAATTTTGCAAGACATTGTCACACCTGCACGCCAGGCAAGCATTTGGCTGCCACCGAATTATGTTCTGGATGCAATAAACATATTACAATTGCGTATGCCAAGAAGCATAAGCTTACTTGTCTGAGCCAAAGTACATCTGGGGCTCAACCGTCGACCAGCTCAACCAAGAGGAAGGCAGAAGCAACCTCCATCAATGCACCACCCGCCAAACGCGTCAAGCCTGCGATAAAAGCAGACCAGTCTGCTTTCCAGCGTTTGTTAGAGGACTTTCCTTTTATTTCGGAGGGCTCATGCGACGTGCGTAGCTTTTTGGAGAACGTGCAAGCGCAAATTATTTCTATCCTCGGCGATGCGCTTGCAACGCACTCCACCAAATTCTATGCTTCGCTACGTTGCCAGTACAAGAAGCCGTCTGGTGAAATTTACAGCTTCTGCCACAACACCAAGGCGAAGACGCTGCATCTGGCGGATGTCGACAACCTAGAGGTTATTTACAACAAGTTTGTCGAGGAGCTGCTGGTTAAACAAGAAGAACATGAAGCTAAGGGCTCGGGGGGTTCGCTGTGTGGCGAGCCTCACGAACTGTGCGTCAAACTTTGCAAGTTTGTGCCTCTCTCCGCCTCCAGCTACGTCCCCTTACCACCTACGATTGTGGATAAAAAGGCTGTCGTGAACATTCAGAACAGTGACGCCAAGTGCTTTCTCTGGTCGGTGCTTGCAGCGTTGCACCCTGTCCACCGGAAAAACCACCCATACCGAGTTAACCACTACATGCAGTACGAGTTGGAGCTGGAAGATGCGATGGCTGGGATCGACTACCCGGTGGCGCTTTCGGACATTCGCAAGTTCGAGGCCCGTACACACAACCCTCGGTTGGCCATCAACGTTTATGGCCTCACCGACAAAAATGTGGTGTACCCCATCCGGGTGAGCGACGTGGACGACAACGGTGCGCAGGAAATTCATCTTCTGCTCATCAAGGATGAGACCCACCACCATTACACCCTCATCCATTCCCTCTCTCGGCTTATTTCAAGCCAACTAAACAAAGACAGTCACCACATAGAAGTTTGTCCCAGGTGCTTGTCTAAATTTCGTAATCAAAAACGGCAGGATTACCAGCGCATCAGAGGTCGCAACATCGCTACCGAGAAGCTCGCTAACCACAAGCTCTACTGCAAAGCCAACGAACCTGGGCTGGCAGACTTGCCCGAACCTGGCACCATGATGCGTTTCAAAATGCACGGTGCCATGGTAGAGCACCCCGCTATCATCATCGCGGATTTCGAGGCCTTTCTCAAACCCCTGTCTACTTGCGATCCCGATCCTGAAGTTTCTTCCACCACCCCTTACCAACTCCACGAGGCATCCAGTTTCGCATATGTTGTGGTGCGACGAGATCAACACATCGTCCCCGAGCCCTATGTGTACCGTGGTCCCGACGCAGCCAAACACTTCCTCGAGAGGATGGTTGTCGAGGCCATCGAGATAGGGAAGGTGCTGTTGACCCCCAAGTCTATGCTCCCACTGTCCCCCGACGATCAACATAGACACGAGGAGGCTACTACCTGTCCAGTGTGCACCTGTGAGTTTAGCATCAACAAGCGTAAAGTCCATCACCACGATCATTTTAACGGTAGGTATGTTGGTCCTTGGTGCAACGACTGCAACCTCTTGGCCCGGGACCCGCGCTTTATTCCGGTGTTTTTTCACAATGGCTCGGGGTACGACTTTCACCACCTGATCAAGCATCTTGGGTACGACAACATGCGAATCAACGTTCTCGCTGAGAACGAGGAGCGTTACATCAGTGTGAGCAAATGGGTTCAAATCCCAGGATTATGCTCTACCGTCGAGCTTCGCTTCCTCGACTCCCTGAGGTTCCTCTCGGCTAGCCTCGATGCTCTGGCGAAAAAGCTTAGCGATGGGCAAATGCTCATTACCTCTGCGAATTTTCCAAACTTGGACGCCAGTCTCTTCAGGCGTAAAGGGGTCTACCCCTACCAATACGTCACCGACTCTACCAAGTTTGCGGAGACGTCGCTTCCTCCTCGAGCAAACTTCTATAGCAAGCTACGAGGCTCGGGCATCTCTGAGGATGACTATAACCATGCTCAGTCCATGTGGCGCGAGCTGGATTGCCAAAATCTCGGGGACTACCACGATGCGTACCTCAGACTTGATGTGACGCTCCTCGCCGACGTGTTCCAGGCGTTCCGGGCGACTGCAATGAACATCTATCACCTGGATCCCGCCTACTTCTATAGTCTCCCCGGACTGGCATGGTCAGCCATGTTTCTGGTGACGAAAATTAAGCTTGAGCTTCTTTCGGACGTGGACATGATGCTGTTTGTGGAACGTGCCAAGCGGGGTGGAATGGTCCAGGTGTCGCAACGGCACGCGCACGCCAACAACCATCACATGGCTACTGGCTACGACTCCACCCAACCGTCAAGCTACATCATGTACACGGACGTGAATAACTTGTACGGGCACTCCATGATGCAGCCACTCCCCTTTAGAGGGTTCAAGTGGGCTGATCCTTCCGAATTCGACATCGAAAGCTTCGACGATTCGGAACATGGGTTCTTCGCCGAGGTGGACCTTGAGTTCTCCGAGGAGCTGCAGGATTTGTTCTGCGATCTCCCCCCTGCACCCGAGTTCAAGTGTCCACCCGATTCCAACCAGATGAAGCTCGTCATGGATTTCGAACCCAAGAAGAAATACGTCCTTCACTACCAGAATCTCCGGTGGTTGATGCGGCGAGGGGTCACGGTCCACGCAGTTCACCGCATCCTCAAGTTCGAGCATTCTCCATGGTTGCGTCCATATATCGAAGTCAACACTGAACACCGCACCGCAGCCACGTCCGAGCTTGATAAGGATTTCTTCAAGCTCATGAATAATGCGGTGTTTGGCAAGACCATGGAGAATGTACGGAATCGCGTGGACATAAAATTGGTGACGAGGAAAGAGCGATGTCGTCAGCTTGTCGCGAGTCCATTGTTCAAGTCTCGAACAATCTATAACGAGCAGCTGGCTCTGATTCACATGAGGCAAGGTGTGGTGAAACTCACCAAACCCATCTACGTTGGAGCCACAGTTCTGGATCTGAGCAAGCTCCACATGTTCGAGACGTACTACGGCATATTACGCCCACACTACGGCCACAACATCTCGCTTCTCTACACGGACACGGACAGCTTGGTGTACCACGTTCGCACAGCCGACGCATACGGGGATATAGCCACAGTTCCATCTTTGGTTAACCTCTTTGACACCTCGGGCTATCCCCAGCCGAACCAGTACGATATCCTGGCCAGCAACAAAAAGGTGCCTGGCAAACTCAAAGATGAGAAGGACGGAGACGTGATTCTCGAGTTTGCAGGTCTTCGCGCCAAGGCCTATACCATCAAAGCCGAGGGCAGCGTTACCAAGAAGGCCAAGGGTGTCGGCAGACAGGTGGTTCGGGAGCATCTCACATTCGAGGACTTCGTGGATTGCCTCAAGACCAGGTCGTCGGTTCTAAGAGCAGAACAGCGCATCCAGAGCGTCGACCATGTGTTGACCACCAACAAAGTGAGGAAGATTGCCCTGGATCCCAACGACGACAAGAGGTGCGTTCTCCAATGTGGAATCCACACACTGCCGTGGGGGCACTATCGCTTAGCAGAAAGCAAAACCTGCAACATGTGCCCATCTTCAACAGAAGATTCATAAAAACAAAAACAAACAAAACAAAAAAAAAACAAAAAAAAACACTGACAGTTATTACAAAAAACTTTGACCGTATTTTAAATAACCAACATAATATGAATCTCTTTGGTTTCCGAAAACAAAACAACATGGAGACTGTACACCACACGACGACAGATCATGAATTTCTACCTTCCATGTTAACTAAACTCAACGGTCTACTGATTGTTCACCTTAACAGCATTTGGACGAAATTGGATGACGATGTGGGCAAAATGTTTTACGTCTTCAACAACAATTTACATTTTTACAAAATTCCGATCGATGGAAAACTTCAAATCACCGTGAATCCGGAAAACGTAGGCGAAATCAAAATATCTACCGGCAAGAACATTTTTCGAATCAAGCACGACAAGATGCTTTCTAACATTACGTACAATGTTTCCGCAGGAGATTACCTGTACGTCGAACTCCTAGGAGATTACGACAAACTCATTCCTCTCTTCGTAGAATTACGAATCGTCTATCCTATTATAAATAACCGTTAACCAAAATGCCTAACGACATTTTCGGCAACACTAAACGTGTAGACCATGCAGAAGAGATTCTCATGTTGGACGTCCGAATTAAAAAGTTGAGGAGCGATTTGATCGCTTTGCAGGAGACCTTAAACAAAAGTTTAGAGTCGGAGATCGCTACGCTCCAAACGCAATGTCTCGACCCCATTCTGAAAATCGATTCCGAACTGAAAACGCTCATAAAAAATTATGTGGACGTACCTTCTTACGACAACGTTCAAAATATACAGTTGAGCGTGGATAAGCTTCAAAATGATTTGCTCAAATTACAGCAATTTCAATCGAAAAATGAAGATTTGGAAAAATTAAAACTCGAAATCGAAGAACGAACTTCCGCAATAGAAAAAAATTTCTCTGAACTTCAAACCGTTGTGAAGGATATTGATGTAGAACGCTTGCATGTTGTTGTTTCCAAATTACAAGAAGAATTCGCCGGCACATTGGAAGAAATTAAATCCAAGTTACAGACTTTGGAAGATACCATGACGAACCTACCATCGTCAGACGAACTGCAGGTCATCAGCAAAAGCGTTGCGAACATAAAAATTCAATTGGAGGCTTATCAAGATTTCGAACACATTCAAACCACCATCGCTACGCTTCAGGCGTCTCTGGAGTTGATCAACGAAGAAATTAAAAATATTCACGCTGAAGCAAGCGCGTTGACGAGCATTCAGGACACGTTGAGCACGGTTCAGCAAAATATCGAATATTTAGAAAATTTGAACGTCGAAACGAATCTTGCTCATTTTCATCACGTACTGGACAACATACAGGCTGACTTGGAATCGTTACGGACGAGCGTACCTTCGAGCGAAGATTTGGAAAAATTGAAAACAGCCGTGACGGCACTATCCGATTCGAGCGACATCAAAAGTTCGTTGAGCGATCTCGAGAGTAGGGTGGCCAATCTCCCCACCTCCAAAGAATTGCACGCTTTGAAAAGAAACATATCACGTATGCTGAAACGACTGGAAACGGAAACGGCGAACGTGGAACAGATTCGTGACGAACTTGCTTCGCTGGTGTCGACGCTGCCCACTTTGCAGAGCGTCGCTGACCTTCACACCCAGTTTACCGAAATGCGAAGCATCGTGAACGATCTTACCGAGAAGAGCTCGAAATTAAATCAAGTCGAGAACCTTCAGAGTATTGTCGTCAACATCAGAGATCAAGTTGGAGTGCTGGAATCCACACAGGAATCGACGCTGGCCTCTTTCGGTGCCAAGCTGCAAGAACTCAACGAAAACTACAAGCAGTTGAACGTGGAAGTGAAAATCAAACCGTCATTTTCTACAGTAACGGATACCATCGTCGAACATTTGTTGCCCTTACAAAATACACTGGGACAGCTTCACAGCAACCTCGTTAGCGTCGATACTAAATTCGCTAAACTGCATTCTCTGCAAGCCATCGAAATTAACAGCGTACCCAATCAACAGAGAATCTCCACGTTCGTCGAAGGTAACAAACTGTACATGTTACATCCTTATCATCCGTACTACAAGTTTCTCCTCGATGGCACGATTCAGATAAATGAATTTTCGTACTGGTCTCACGGTAGAAAAGCTAGCGTTCCCACCATGACCTTGATATCGAATCGTGGTGTCCAGAAAGCAGGAAACATTCCTCTGGCACGTTGGAACGAAACGCGCAACATATATGAAATACACGAAGACGAAGATCTCACCGTTTTTGACGTAAATGCCGGCGATAAGCTGATCATTCAAAACACGAGCGAGGTGCCACCTTCTTTGAATCCCATCACGCTGGTGCTTCTCTTCAAACGTAATCTCTAAAAAATGTCTAGGCAAGCCATCGTCGAAGAATTGCATAAACCTGCACGCCGCAACTACGAACGTTTGGCGGTGGTAACCAAGGGAATCGATGACCTCTGGCAAAGTGACCTCGTGGAGATGAGCAGCGGCAATTTGAAAAACATACATAAATTAAACAAGAGCAACAAGTATCTCCTCACCGTCATAGACACGTTTTCGAAATTCGCATGGGCTCTACCTTTGAAAGCCAAAACGGGAACGTGCGTAACGGAAGCATTCAAGACAATTTTTCGCGAAAGCGGCAGACGGCCACGGTTTTTGCAAACAGACAACGGTAAAGAATTTTACAACGCCGTATTCCAAAAGTTTATTCAAAAACATGACATTCGGCATTATTCAACCTTCAGTCACATCAAAGCCAGCATCGTGGAAAGATTTAATCGAACCTTGAAAACACACATGTGGAAACGATTCACGCTTCGGGGAAATTACAAATGGGTCGACATACTGCCGAAACTCGTCGACACTTATAATAATACAGTACACAGAACCATAGGCATGAAGCCAGCTGACGTTACGAAATCCGACGAGCAGCGTTTAATTTCTAAAGTTTACTGTCCAAAGTACACTCCCGCGACTACCAAGAAGTCAAAATTCAAAATTGGAGACCAGGTGAGGATCAGCAAATTCAAACGCACCTTCGAGAAGGGGTTCACAAAAAATTGGAGTACGGAACTTTTTACGGTGGTTCGAGTTTTACCCGGAAACCGACACACATATATAATAAAAGATAGTAGCGGCGAGATTTTGAAAGGAAGATTTTACGAAGAGGAACTTTCTAAAACAAAACATCCCAACACGTACCTCATCGAGAAAGTATTGCGTCGAAAAGGTGACAAACTATTGGTGAAATGGCTGGGGCTTCCGGAAAAGAGTTGGATCGACGCGAACGAAGTGATTCTATGAGTGCGTGGAATGTCGTGAAACGTCTACCTGATTCGGAAAATCAAACGAAAAAAAAGAACGGCGAGTTGCTTCCCGACAGCATCCGTTGTCTAATCGTAGGCCCTTCAGGGTGTGGGAAAACGACACTGCTCGTGGACAATTTTCTCCTCGCACCGAATTGGTTAGATTGGAAGAACCGGCACCTCTACGTATTTTCGAAAAGTCTCGAACAAGCGAAATACCAGCAACTGATAAAACTGTACGATGGTCTGGACATTGCAACTTTCGCATCTGAAATAAAACCACTCGACGATTGTCGTGAAAATTCAGTCGTTGTGTTCGACGATGTCATCTTGGAAAATCAAAATGAAATTCGCAACTTTTTCACGCAAGGTCGTCACAAAGGAATGGATTGCTTCTTCCTAGCTCAAACGTTTTCCAAAATTCCAAAACAGTTAGTACGCGACAACGCTAATTTCATATGTTTGTTTCGTCAAGATCACACCAACCTCAAGCACGCGTACGATGACTACGTAGGCGGAGACATGAACTACAATCAATTTTCGGAACGCTGCTGCTCCCACTGTTGGAACAGTGACGATTTCGGATTCGCGACGATCGACATGACGAGAAAACCCAACGACGGAAAATACAGAAACAAAATCAACGACTTTCTAAACGTTGCAACGTTGTGAGAAACGACATGTATAAATAACGTTATGGCGAAACGAAAAATCGAAGACGAAAATCTCAAGTTGCGAAACTACCTCGCGAAACGCTTCAAAGGTTGGAAATCCGAGAATCGCGGATTCTACGAAGAGAAGAAACGTCAAGATCAACCTGTGATCGATGCCATCAGCGATCTAGGTAAAGAAATTAAAGGCGTCACAGAACAAAATAAAAATTTGATCAACGAACTCGTACCACTTGCAGCTAAAAGTTACACCGTACCCACGCCTATTTCGAGCATTCCTTCGACACCATTCGAACTGAAGGACGTACCGGCACGACGTCGAGCCATAGGTAGCACGCCGTCGTCTTTGGATAAAATCGAGTTGGGACCTTTGGCACGAGACTACCTGAGCACGGGCAAGTTCGACAAGGATGAAGTGTTCGGATTGTATCCGAGCATGGAGAGTAACGAAGGTGGTGGTGTGGTATGGAAGATTGGAAAATCGAAAGTTACCTTCGAAGGTAACGACATTAAAATTAATTTAGGCGACAAGGATAGTTGGAACAGGTATCCGGGTACGGTGGGACTGTGGGAACTCGTTGCCAAAAAGCAGCCGAAGGATTACACCGACGAAGATTACCAGAGTTACAAGGAAATTTTGATCATGACGGATGCCTTATACCAAAACAACGACGCTACGCAGAATAGGGTGAAATCAAGCAGCGGTGAGAAGTACAGGAATCTCATCAAGCCGATATGGAACCAGGTGAAAACAGGCAGCGGCGTCAAACTCTACAACACCCTGCCCAAAGAGTTTGTGTGGGTGGACGACGTGCGCAAGCTCATAGACAGGTTGTTGGTTATTGCAGGAGAGGAGAATGCAGGCAATCGTAATTTCTACAACGAGAAGGTTGGCATCGTGGACATGATCAGCACGAAACTTTCCAACTTCATCGTGAACGACGACAAGGGCATAGGTTACCTCATCAAAATTATCAACACGCTGCCTCCGAGATTCTGGAACGTGGCCGAAGGAAAGGGTCTCGTGAACGACATCATCAACAAGTTACCTTTCGAGATGCATTTACCTGGCTACCAGTACTGCGGACCAGGTACCAAACTCGAGAAAAGATTGGAGAGAGGAGACAAGGGTGTGAATCTGTTGGACGCCGCATGCAAAGATCACGACATCGCTTACAACACCACTCGCTCCGATCTGGATGCACGTCACGAAGCAGACAGAAAGTTAGAGCATGCAGCTTTCGAAAGATTCGTTAGCAGAGACGCTTCGCTGGGAGAAAGAGTTGCGGCACTGGGCACCACCATCGCCATGAACACGAAACAAAAACTTGGATGGGGTGTGTAGAAATAAAAAAATTCTCGAACCGTGAAAAAAATTTCTTCGGTATATAAATAACACTACGTAAAAAAAAAAACTCCAATTGTGTTTGCCATTTATAAAATGAGTAAACAATCACTAGACGCCCAAGCATTAAAACAAATGCTAAATTCATCAGTCGAATATGTAAAAATTCATAAATTAGAAGTGGACAAACCTTACACGATAACTTCCGGTTCAATTGTTTCTACCCAGTATGGCCCCAAGGCGCGTCTGTTGCTCAACGCACAATACAGTCTATTTTTACCAGATCGATACGCTGGCATGTTATCCGACGAGAAGCTAGCTATTTTAATCGAGAGCAAAACTCAAATCGTGTACAAGGGTACAAAGGAACTTCTTGGTAAGAAAACAAAGCACGTAATAGAATTTGTGTAACGGCTCTGTGTGGAGTATATCCTTGAAAAAAAAATTACACGGAACAAAAAAAATTTCAGAACATTTATATATAAATAACATACCGAAAAAAAATTACACAAAACAAAAAAATCTCAGAACATATATATAAATAACATACCGTGAAGATAACATATAGAGCATCAACATGAAGCCCAAGGGTGTCGTGTACCAGATTCCATACTCCAATCTGAAAAATCTAGGTGCCCTCGATGGGTTACTCACCAAGAAACAACGCGAGAAGAAACGTTTTTGCTTGACGAAAGGACACGGAATGAAATTACTTCTCAGCACACCTCAATTGAGACGCTTGCAGCGTTCGCGAAAACAGCAAAAGATCGGAGGTTTCATATTCAGCATCCCAGCCATCCTGGCAGCATTAGGGGCCGTTGGAAGTTTGGCCGGCGGTAGCGCCGCCATCGCAAAAACCGTCATCGACTCAAAGAAGAACAAGGCAGAATTGGAAGAACAGAAACGTCACAACCTGGCTATGGAGAAGAAGGGGAAAGGTATAACCAAAAAACAAAAAAGCAACCTCGATGCTTTGAAAAAATATAAAAAAAAGAAGAAGCCCTGTCCAACTTCGATATTGAATCTCTGATCGAACTGTTGGGAATAAAAAACTTCAGGGGTGTTTTCATGTCCGATTCTCTACCCTCTGCTGTGAAGAAAAAGGAGTATGGCGTGGTCAACCTGGACAGTTACAAAAATCCTGGTACACATTGGATATGCTACCTCAAAATTGACGATGACAAAGCATTTGTTTTCGATTCGTTCGGTGGCACACCGCCTGCCAGGTTGGTGAAGTATCTCAGTGTTGCCAACCTCTACTACAATGACAAACGCATCCAGGGTTTCACCGATGTTAACTGCGGCCACCTATGCCTTTCCGTTCTCGCATACATGTCTAAAATAAATAACCCCTCGGTGGAAGATTTTCAGAAAGCATTGTGGAACCTAGAACACGATGGGCGTGTTCCATCTCACGAGCGAATCTTCGATCCTGAAACTCACGCTGCACGACGACATCGTCTATCCTAAATCCGTAGCTCCGCGTGCATTCTACAGCATGTACCTCATACCTAACGTCACGCAGCACAACAACAAAATTAGCGTCGGAAGCGAACACATCGTCGTCACGCCAGGTCAATACAATCTTTCCACTTTGCAAGCTCAATTACCCAAAGGCACGTACCTTTCTCAAAATTCGGTCACGCACAGAGTGGAAATCCTATCGGCGACGGAAACCATAAACCTGGGTACCATGGGAGAACTTTTAGGTTTCGAGAACGACACCAAACTCGAAGCCGCCATCAAACACACGGCAACCAACATTCCCAAATTTCTAGCCATAGAAACTCTAAACGTTCACTGCAACGTGGCGGAAGGCATGATCACGAAATCCTCGAATGGATTGTTAGGAAGTCACAAGCAGACGGGAATCATAGCCACGTTCAAACCCAGTTCCGAATTCATGGAACCGATCATCTACACACCCTCTTCGCCGATCTATTTTCCAGTATGCCGCAACCGCATAGACGACATAGAGGTGGTGGTGACGAACGAGAAAGGAGACGTGGTGGATTTCGCAGGTGCAACGACCACTGCCATCCTGGAGATCAACGTATAATAAATAACACACATAGTAAAAATGGAGCAAATCGAAAGTTACGAATTGCAATCTTTTCCTCCCAACCGTCGCACGTTCGCCAATTTGAACGAAGCAAACAGGGAGATCGAATACGACGTGGACGTAGGGGATGGGTTCGTTCATCCTCACAGAGCGGACCTCTACCTTCAATTCGACGTGGTGAAGAAGGAAAGCGGAGACGCGTTTCCACCCAATGCAAATTTGATACTCGTTGACAACTTCGTGCCTCACCTGTTCTCGCAGGTGGAGGTGAGGAAACACAACACCGTCATAGACAGAATCGATTATCCAGGCATCACGTCGACGGCAGTGGGAACTTTGAAATTATCCAAAACGGACGCGACATACTATCAGGCGGGAGGTTTCGAAGCGGGGACCAAAATATCGACGAGAAATCACACGGTGCTCTTTCCCATGCGTCTGCTGCCGGGATTCTTCTCGGACTACAAGGAGATCATGTGGAAGGGAGGACTGCGCGTCACCTTTCGAAGAGCGGCCAACGACAACGACGCACTGATGCGATACACCAACTTGAACGCCGACGGCACGCCGATAGCCAACACTTTACCCGAAGCAGCCAAGTGTGTCATCCGGAGCATGGAGTTGAGAATGCCGATCGTGGAATATGAAACGAATTACGCCCTCAAGTACAAAACGGAGATCTTGAAGAGTCCGCAGGTGTCGATTCACTTTCACGGTTACCAGTGTGTGCAGAAGATAGCGTCGGGAAGTCACATGGAATTCGACGTGACGACACAGTTCAACAACATACAGTTCGACATGCCAGATTTCGTCGTAGTGCTTTTTCAGACCGGGCGCGATAACAACCAGGAAAAAGATTCCAGCAAGTTCGACAACTGCAAGATCAAGAATGTTTATCTGAAAAATGGACGCAACGAAGTTTTCCCGCGCGAGAATTACAACCTCGACATGACCAAAGACGATTACCTCAAACTTTACGAAGCTTACACCTCTTTCAAACGCGTGACCGAGGGAAGCATGGACATGTACTACACGCCCAGCGAATTCAAAACCCGCAGACCCATGTTCGTCATCAACACATCTAACAGAAAGCAGGTGGTGGTCAACGATCGAACCAACATCAAGATCGTCTGCGAGTTCAACAGTCCGTTGCCCGAGGATACCGTATGCAGTGTCATCCTGGTCGCCGAGAAGTCCTTCGTCCACGACGTGAAGAACGAGAGGGTCACAGAGCAGTTTTAACAAGTTTTTAACCTCTTTTCTCGCACAATAAGAAATTTCTGTACTAGCACAATCAGTTTCAATAGCACAATACGAAAATTTCACTAGTTCAAAATCAGTTACAATATTAATTTCATCAGTTATGAATTACAATATCATCAGTTTTTGCACTATAGTACAAGACAATCAGAATTTTTGCACAAAAGTTTTGTTGTTGTTGTTTTTACATGAGAAAATTAACAATAAAATTCTTTTTTTTATCGTTTCAGATGCTGTCGAACATCAAAAACACATACACATACACACACACTAGAAAAAAAAAACATGCAACTTTATTTGTAACACACACATACATTCTCCATCTTCATCAAAAAATATTATAATAAACATAATTATTATTATCTATATCTCACAAAACTCTATATCCAAAAATATTACAACATCATAATAACACTAGAGTCGTTAGTACACGTTGCATGCATTACGGAGGTCCTCTGTAGAGTTTCATAGAAGTTTGGGGGAAAAAAAAAAACACGTGAAACTCTACAGAGGTGTGGTTATCTAGAGCCGCAGCCATTAGAACCTTTTTGGGTTGGGCACCACGCACCCTGGCGGGGTTAGGGGCCAGGCATCCTAAAAAACAACAATTATTATTTGTTTGTTTGCGTCACAATACGAAAATAATAAAGGCGCCAGCGCGCGCGCGTGTGGCACATCGTTCCCCCGGTAGGTTTACAAAGGTCACGATAGGTATCTCTCTCTTTTACAGCAACGTTGGCATTTCCATTTTTTTTAGTTGTAAGTGGGTTGCCAACACTAGTTAATAATGCTACACACACGCACACACATACTATGCTGCCATCCATCTCTTTTACAACAGTATATATTTGTTGCCGGCTCTCCTTGCACAGTGTGTGTAGGTTGGCAGAAAATTGTTTTATGTACTGTGGCAAGCCTCAAGCAAACTTGCCAGTTGCTTTAGAGGTTACACCAAACAAAAAAAAAAGCTGTAGGTAGGTGTTGGCAGCTGCCAGTTGTTTTAACTCTTTCTTCTTTCTCCTCTCTCTCGTAAAAAGTTATGACAATACCAGTAGGTTGACAAATTGCTTTATACACTATCAGCCAAGCCTCAAGCGTTGCCAGCTCCTTGCTTTAGGTTAGGTTAGACCCAAAAATCTTGGTAACTTTTCGAGTAAGTTGGCAACACTACAAGGCAAGCCTCAGCAAAATTGCCAGCTGTTTTAGGTTAGATTAGACCCAAAAACCTTGGTGATTTTTTCGAGTGAGGAGTTGGTAACACTGTTTGTGAGGTTAACATACATCCAAAAAGTTGCGTCAAGTTGGTAACACTGCGAGGTTAACATACACCCAAAAAGCTACGCCAAGTTGGCAACACATATACACTCACACACAAAAAAGTTAAAAAATTATACAGCGTAAAAAGCTACGCCGAGTTGGCAACACTGTGAGGTTAACATACACTGTAAAAGGCTACGCCTCACCCGAGTTGGCAATACTCCAAGACAAGCCTCAAGCAGTATTGCCAGCTTCTTGTTTGAGGTTAGGTTAGACCCAAAAACAAACACCTTGGTGATTTTTTTCAAGTGAGGAGTTGGCCACACTGCAAGAAAAGCCTCAAGCAGTGTTGCCAGCTCCTTGCTTGAGGTTAGGTTATACCCAAAAACAAAAACCTTGGTGATTTTTTCAAGTAAGAAGTTGGTAACACTGCGAGCCCCACCGAGCCCCATTTTCGGTTCTTGAACCCGTGCCACTGCTCTACTCTCATTGTAGGTTAGTTTAGTGCATAAAACGTCGTAAAATAAAAAATAGGTCAAGAACAAGTTGGCTACACTGCTTGAGGCTTGCTTTGCAGTGTTGCCAACTCTTTGCCTTAGGTTAGGTTAGACCCAAAAACCTTGGTGATTTTTTCGGGTAAGGAGTTGGCAACACTGCATGAAAATGAGGCTCATGCCTTACGAGAGAAATCTATTAAGGCGAGCCTCACCGAGCCTCATTTTCGGGCGCAGAACTGGTGCCACTGCACTACTTCTCCTTTTTCCTCTCTATAGTTTTTTTCAAATTGATTGATCTTATTCAGGGGCACAGGATAGGAAATTCCTCTCATCATATTCTCGTATCTCCCCTCATATCCTCTGTAATTGGACAGGCGTTGGGGTTTATCATTATTTGCTGGGTGTAATGCGGCGATGACAGACCATAAGAAACTCTTCGCATCATTACTTTTTATGTTCAACACTGCATTTTGCTTTTTTTTGTTTGTTTTTTTGAGCGCTGCGTAATGGTTTGAAATTGCAGACTCGAAGCTGTAACATGTGGCTGCGACCGCAAAAACTCCATCCACTTCCTCTACCTTCAAACTCTTCTTGTTTTTGTCCCAAGTGCTCGAATAGCCGTGTCACAATTTCTTCCAGATCGTCGTGATTGCCCTCATGTAAGCCTTTGCACCCTACGTAAAAGCTGAAAGTGCTTGTCTCGGACGAGACAACTTTCTCATAGAGCAGGGTCAAGACGAGATGAATTTTAATTGCAACATTAACGATGCAATCCCGTAATTGATCAACTACCAGAGATTTCACATTGTCGAGGAAGGTGCTCGAGTCACATTTTTCGTCACCTCCAGATTTATACATCATGATGCGTGCACTTTTATTCAAAGCACCGCCTTCATGCGCATCAATGCGCGATTTCTTTGCCGGGGGGACGACATCATGTTCCGGTAGACGACATTTTTTCAAATGCCTAGCAATATCAGGTTTCGAAATTAATTTTCCACAGTTACGACATGCCACTTTCCCGCAAAGACCGGAGGGACCTGCTTGCGATTCCATATTTTCTCTGTTATTTATATATACAGAGAAATTTTTTGGGGGGTTGTGGTGGTGGTAGGGGAAAGCGCACTGAAAGAGAAGGAAAAAAAATAGATCAAAAATGCTAGACAGTTTTTTTCCTTCCACAAGTGCATATATATATATTAGACGCGAACAGTGTGTGCACTGTTGTAGGTGTGTGTGTCAATTTTTATGAGTCCTCTGAATATGTGTGTGTGTGTGTGTGTGTGTGTGTGTGTGTCAGACGCAAAACAAAATAAAATATATATATCATGAAAAAAAACTTACCTTTTAAGAGAGAGACAGACTTCAAAAATAAACCTTGTAGCTCACTAAAACTTCCACGATGATATGTATGTATACTGCCAGACAAACAAATTAAAAAAAATACTGAACTGCCACGATTGACGTTCACCTTTCAAGAGAGATAGAGAGACTTCAAAATAAAACTTGTAGCTCACTAAAAAACTTCCACGATGATATGTATGTATACTGCCAGACAAACAAATTAAAGAATACTGAACTGCCACGATTGACGTTCACTATGATAATGATGTACAAAAAAAGAAACTGGTACGTTATATAAGAACCCCACCCACGCGACCCCCCCTTTGGTGAAAACACAATGAGCGCTATAGTCAATGTCCTAGCAATAAACCCCGTTGACCGATTCACTCATGCATGTTGCCCTGGTACAAACGAACAATGCTATATACTTCCTATTTTTTTTTCAACAAAGACCTTTTTTTACGCATGTCCTGGGGGACAAATAGCAATAAACCCCGTTGACAGTTCCACCCCATGCGTGTTGTCATGGTATTCGATCATTTTTCCTCGACCTCTTCCAGATTCGCTTCGGGCGGAAGCGGATGCGAGATGAATGGGTTCGGGGAGTTGTTGCCGTTGTGGTTGCGGGGGTTGCCGAGGGTGGACTAGTCCACTGCGGAAGCGGATGGCAATGAACCCCGTTGACAGTTCCACCCCATGCGTGTTTGTCAAAGTATTCGATCATTTCCTCGACCTCTTCCAGATTTGCTTCGGGCGGAAGCGGATGCGAGATGAATAGGTTCGGTGAGTTGTTGCCATTGTGGTTGCGGGGGTTGCCGAGGGTGGAGTAGCGGGCATGGATTGCGATGCGGATGAAACAATTATTTCTTGCGCCCTCGAAAAAAAAACCAGTCGAGCACACACCTGCAGGAAACACAAAAAGCTTTGCGAGCGAAATTGCGAATCGTTCCAAATATGCAGGCACGGAGCAGAAAAAGCGAGTGAGAGTAGTATAATTGGTCCTCACTTATAGCGTAGAAAAGAAGACGTTATTTGATTGAACAACCCGATTTGGCTACACTTAAAACAATGTCAAGAGGGGCATATGCCCCAATTCTTCAAGTGTGATATGCTTTTAATCCCAAGAATTCTGAATTCTAGTGTAGAAAAGAAGAAGCCTCAACAGACAGATTTGCCTATACTTAAAACTATGCCAAGTTCCCATATGATCTTATTGTTTACAGTGTGTTTTTCTGTCAAAATCCCAGGAATCTTGAATTCTAGTGTAGAATTGATTGATTCAGATTGATTCCGCCATGTGTACAAAGGCTGAATCTCTTAGTTTGTTGTCTATAAGCTTGTCAAAAATATGCCCCCCTTGAAATTGTTTTGGCTACACTTGAAATTAAGTAAAAAATACTTATATTCTCATGTGCTACAACTTACAGATCAATACAATAGGACAAGGGCAGGCTGTTTCATGTTTTTTCTAATCTTTGATCAATTCCATGTCCAGGCCAGCAATAAATCATGCATGCCTGGGAGATTTTATATGCCGGCACGAAAGAGATATAATCTACACGTGCCCTTTCAGGGAAAATTACATGCTATCCATCATGTCATTAACTCCAAGGAAAATTCTTAGAAAAAGAACATTGCCCTCTTGTATGCTGTCATGCAAGCTCGAATCCAATTCAGGTTTTGCCTTGTTGTGATAATATATACCCGAGTGTAACTTACAAGAATATTCATTGCACATTTCAAAGTCCAACTTTGAATTGTATTTAGCTGATATAGAACTCATAACTCCTGGGTTCTGATGCTCAATGGAATGTGAACATAGTTCCATGGCTTATATGCTTTATAATCAAGAGCCCCCCCCTAGGTTTCAAACCTGGTAGAGTGTTTGAGCTTTCCTGCAAAAAGCAGAAGTGCTCTATTTGAGCTTTCCTGCAAAAAGCAGAAGTGCTGTATTTGAGCTTCCCTGCAAAAAGCAGAAGTGCTGTATTTGAGCTTTCCTGCAGAAAGCAGAAGTGCTGTATTTGAGCTTTCCTGCAAAAAGCAGAAGTGTTTTATTTGAGCTTTCCTGCAAAAAGCAGAAGTGCTGTGTTTGAGCTTTCCTGCAAAAAGCAGAAGTGCTGTATTTGAGCTTTCCTGCAAAAAGCAGAAGTGCTGTAGACATAGTTCCATGGCTTATATGCTTTATAATCAAAAGGCCCCCCCAGGTTTCAAACCTGGTAGAGTGTGTGGGCCTCCCTGACGGCAAAGTGTTGGTATTATTGCCTTGTAATCAAGAGGTTTCTGGGTTTGAGTCCTGATAAAATGTGAAGCCTCCCTTATTGCAAAGTGTTAATATTGTTGCCATGTAAACAAGAGGCTCGGGTTTGAGTCCTGATAAAATGTGTAAGATTGAAATACATGTGGCAAAATAATATCTCCACACGTGAGATTTTGAGAATAATTACTGCTAGTTGATATACAACTGATAGCTCCCAGATCTGAAACCTGGTAAAGTGTGTTGTACAACAGCATAATAGAGCAAAATTATTTTATATTGGGGATCACCAGAGCCTAGTTATTGCTGTTGGGTATAAAAGCACCAGCTCAGCCACTAACTGCTGTTATAATTGTTTTGGCATAGTTCTGTTTTTTTGGACAAAGAAATCTTATATAAATAAACAATAAAAATGCCAAAACAAAAATATTGCAATCAGTGTAATAAAAATATATCTAGTTCTAATTGGTCTAGGCACCGGCATATTTGTGATTCTAAGAAATGCAGAAAGGCCTCAAAAATGTGTCCAAGATGCCATAAAATATTAAGCAAGGCATATTACAAATGGCATAAGTGTACTTGTTATGTACAGTCATCAACATTGCCCCCACAACCATCTACATCTGGTCTGAAAAGGAAGCATGAAGCACCTCTTAATGCCAGAGCAGCAAAGCAGCCACGCTATGCACCACCTATCCATAGCAGTTTTAATGGCCAACTTATGGATTACCGGTTTGTATCAGAGCAAAAATGTGGTATTAAGAATTTTTTGAACAGTGTAAATCCTGATGTGCAGGCAATTCTAAATGCACAAAATGGTTCTTATAAGCTGTCCCTCAAATTGTTTACACAATATAAGAAGCCAAATGGCACAAAATTTACACAGCCCCACATAACAGAAACTGTACCTGTATATTCAAATACAAATTCAGACAAAATAATAAGCAGTTTGATAGATCAATTGAATATTAAACACTCTGAATTTGCAGCAAAAGAGTCTGGATGGAGCCTAAGCGGATCTCCACACAAGTTATATATTAATATTTCTGAATTCAGCCCATTACAAGGATCTACATATCTGCCATTACCGGCCAATATTAAAAACAAAAGAGCCGTGGTTAACATAGAAAATACCGACCAGAAATGCTTTTTGTGGTGTATTTTAGCTGCTTTGTTTCCAGTTTTAAGGAATCCTGGGAGAATAAGTTATTATAAACAGCATGAACACACATTTAATGAAGCAATGAAGGGCTTAGAATATCCAATGTCTGTTCAGAATATTGATAAATTTGAAAAAAAGGCCAGGGATATTAATGGTAAACAATTATCTATTAATGTATTTATTTGTTCCACTGGTCGTGGCAATTGCTTGATAGCACCTCTCAGAAACAGTACATTTGATGATGATTCTACTGTTCCGATTGATCTGCTTTTAATTGAAGGGGATGGCACATATCATTACACTCTGATACATAATCTTGAAGCTTTAGTAAGAAAGAAAATAGACAAATCCAATACAATATTCAAGTTGTGCAGAAGATGTTTAACTGTATTTGATGGTAGAAAAATGGCAAATGGGGTTCGTGAAAGAAATGCAGAAATTGCTAAAAACAAGTTAATTGAGCATCTGAAATACTGTGGTAATCATAAACCTGTTCATATGGTGATGCCAATACCAAGTGAAAATGCCAAATTCAAAAAGTTTGAAGTCTTGTTGGAACACCCAGCATATAAAGTCTGTGATTTTGAATCAAATCTCAAACCTCTTGCATTCTGCAGCCCAGATCCTGATGAACCTTCAATTACACCATACCAGTTACATGAACCTTCTAGTTTTTGTTATGTTGTTGTACAGGATGGTGTTGTTAGTAAAAAAGATTTATACTTGGGACCAGATGCCATCAAAAAATTTGCACATAGAATAGAAAATGAGTGCCGTGACATAGCATCTAATGTCTTATTAAAATCAAAACCCATGTTGCCTTTAACAGAGGATCAGATTGAAGATTTCAACAACGCAGAAAAATGCCCGGTATGTGATTCTGAATTTTCAGATACAAATATCAAGGTGAAACACCATTCTCATACAGATGGTAAATTCTTAATGGCCCTGTGTAATAGCTGTAATATTAAGATCCAGAGACCAAAATTTGTCCCTATATTTTGCCATGGTGCATCCAATTATGATTTCCATCATCTGATCAGGTACGAGGGGTTTGACAAGCAGAATTTAAATATTTTAGCTGAAAATGATGAGAAATATATTGCCATTAGCAAAATAATTAAAGTTAATGGTGTTCCTATTCACTTAAGATTTCTTGATTCATACAGAATTTTATCGGCTAGCCTGGCTACACTGGCCAATCAATTATCTGATGATCAATTCAAAATCACATGTGCTTTGTTTCCAAATCAGGACCTGAAATTAATTAGGCGGAAGGGTGTATATCCATATGATTATGTTACAGATTTTTCTAAATTTGATGAGTGTTCTCTGCCACCACAACGAGAGTTTTACAGCAAAATCAGAGGATCTGGAATCACTGATGATGATTATCACCATGCCCAGTTGATGTGGAACAATTTAAAATGCCAGACATTTGGTGATTATCACAATGCATATTTAAAACTTGATGTGACCCTCTTAGCTGATATACTTCAGGCATTCAGAAAATCTTCCATGCAAAATTATAAACTAGATCCAATGTATTTCTACAGTGCCCCTAGCCTAGCATGGGCTGCAATGTTTTTAAACACTAAAATGCAATTGGATCTGATCCAGGATCAGTACATGTATCTGTTTATGGAGCAATGTATAAGAGGAGGCATGGTGCAATGCTCTCAGAGATATGCCAGAGCAAAT
Organism: Lepisma saccharinum; assembly: GCF_977018435.1. Classification (NCBI taxonomy): domain Eukaryota; kingdom Metazoa; phylum Arthropoda; class Insecta; order Zygentoma; family Lepismatidae; genus Lepisma; species Lepisma saccharinum. The sequence continues at coordinate 109,195 of NW_028143340.1, forward strand.
AACAAATATATTCCTGATTATGATCCAGCACTGCCATCAAATTATATACTGTATGTAGATGCCAATAGCCTCTATGGTTATGCTATGATGGATAAAATGCCATACGCAGGGCTTGAGTGGGTTGAAGATTTCAATATTGAAGATCTTAAGGATTTTGATGACAGTAACTATGGCCTGTTCTTAGAGGTTGATCTGACAATTCCTGATGATTTACACAACACATTTTCTGATCTGCCCCCAATTCCTGAGGTTGAGTGTTCACCTGGCTCTAAACAGAAGAAATTGATGATGACACTAGAGCCAAAACAGGGTTATGTCATATATTACAAAAACCTCCAGTTCCTGATGAATCATGGTGTTCAAGTGAGCAAATTTGGCAAAGTTTTGAGGTTCAGGCACTCAAGATGGTTGAAACCATATATTGATACAAACACAGAGCTTCGAACATCTGCAATAAGCCAATTTGATAAATCTTTGTTTAAATTGATGGTCAATTCTGTGTATGGCAAAACCATTGAAAATGTCAGAAAACATACTGATGTTAAAATAATTACTGACCCCAGCCTGAGCAAAAAATTGATTGCAAAGCCTAATTTCAATTATAGAAGAATTTATGATGAAAATATGACACTCTTCAACATGGAAAAAACAAAGATTAAGTTTGATAAGCCTATTTATGTAGGGGCTGTGATATTGGAATTGGCCAAATTACATATGTTAAAATTGTATTATAATGTGTTGAAGCCTTTTTATAAGGATCGTGTAAAACTGATGTACATGGATAGAGATAGTTTTATTTTTGATATTCAGACAGAAGATGTTTATCAAGATATGTCACAGCCTGAATTGCTTGAATATTTTGATAGCAGTGAACATACAAGGATTCAACCCCACAACAAAAAGGTGCCTGGCAAGTTAAAAGATGAGACACTTGGTGATGTTATTGTGGCATTTGCTGGGTTAAGGGCCAAGATGTACAGCTTTGAAACATGTAGCGGTGTTGTTGCCAAAAAGGCCAAGGGCATTGGCAGAGTAACTGTAGACCAAGAGCTAGAATTTAAAGATTATGAAGATTGTCTCAAATCCCAGAATTTAATCAGAACATCAGAATGCAGAATTCAGAGTGCGGATCACTTATTGACTACAAATATTGTAAGAAAAGTGGCTCTGGACCCACATGATGATAAGAGACGCATTTTGTCATGTGGCATACATACTCTACCATGGGGTCATTGTGATTTGAAAAATGGCAATCAATGCCCAATTACAGAGCATGATTTGAAATAAATAAACATGCCTATGAACTTATTTGGGTTCAAAAAACAGGCTATTATGGACCTGCCAACACCACAACCCTCTTCTGATATAATATCTAAACTAAGTGCTTTGTTAATTATTCATCTGAACAGCATACTTACAGATGTTGATGATGAAACAGGTAAAACATTGTACATATTTAACAATAATTTAAATCATTACCAATTACCTGTAGGTGGTCAATTTCAATTTATTACAACCCCTGAGGGTGATGTCAAAATTTCAGTAGGGAGAAATATTTACAGAATTAAGCACTCAAACATGATTTCTGGCACTGTATATACTGTTTCTGCTGGTGACTGCTTATATATTGAGGTCCCTGGATCCTATGACAAACTTATAGCTTTTTTTATAGAATTAAGAATCAGGTATTTAATAATAAATAACCACTATAACAAAAACGCCTAATGATATATTTGGCCATACAAGACATGAAGATCACAGTGATGAGATTCTGATGCTTGTTGTCAGAGTCATGAAATTAAGAAGTGATTTACAAGCTTTACAAACCACACTCAATGCGAGTCTTCAATTAGAAATTACAAATTTACAATCACAATGCATGGACCCTCTTCTTAAAATTGATTCTGAACTCAAATTGCTGCTTCAGAAATATACTGACCTGGCCACATTGGATAATTTTCAAAGTTTAGAAGAAGCTGTAGCAGCTCTTCAAGCCAAATTTAAGACCCAGGCCACCAACTCTGAGCAATTGAAACAACAATTGGAAGAGCAGATTAATAATGTCCAGACACAGCTCCAAACAATTGTCAAAAGCATAAAATCACAAGAAGATTTTGATCTAGTGATTTCCACTCTAAAGGAACAGATTCAGTCACTTTAGATACCTAATCTGGACACTCTGAACAATGCCATAGCCGAGGTTAAAGAAAAAATTGAGACACTTGAAAATTTTATGAACAACTTGCCATCTTCTGATGCTTTGAGTGCAATAACTCGGAGTGTTGCCAACATCAAGCTGCAACTTGAAACATATGAAGATTTTGGAAAAATTCAAAGTACCATAACCCATCTTGAGGGTACAATAGCAGCAGTGCAAAGTGATTTGACAAATGTACAAGAAACGCTAGAATCCCGCCTGCCCGGTATTGTAGATACCCTTGTTAGTGTCCAGCAACAGATCACAAAACTTGAAAACCTCAACACTGAATCTGAGCTATCTCATTTTCATCACTTGATTGATGATATCCAAACAAAGCTTGAAATTTTACAACAATCAACACCCACTCAGGCAGATATAGCCATGCTCCAAAATGCTATGCAAAATGTGGCTGATGCTTCTGAATTAAACAATGTGAAATTGGCACTTGAATCTTTGCAAAATACTGTGTCAAATCTGCCTACATCACAGGAATTAAAAATATTAAGAGAGCTGTGAATCGCATATTGAAATCAGAAGATATCAAGAATATCCAGACAGAGATCAAACAACTTACTCAGACAGTAGCCACTCTACCAACTAATCAACATATTAATGAACTGCATGCCCTGTTTGAGGATATCAGAAGACAGGTCCATGATCTTACTGCTCAAAATTCAAAATTGGCAGTTGTTGAAAATTTACAGCAAATTGTAGCTAATATCAAGCAACAGCTAGGGACCATGGAATCCAATCAAGCAAATGCTTTGTCTGTTTTTGCCACCCAGCTACAAGAAATTGTACAACAATACAAGAAACTTGTTGTGGACATAAAAATCAAGCCAGGCCATGATGATGTTGTTAGGACTATCAATGAGCACCTTGAATCTGTAACAAGTAGATTGCTTACAGCAGAAAAAGAAATAACAGGCATAATTGAAAATCCTAAACATACAGTAATTCTTGAATTGTACAGCATCCCCAACAAAGAATATGATTCACCATTTACACCAGGTGGCAAAATATATATGCTGTCCCCTGCACAATTTTATTACCAGTTTTTTTGTTGGGGGCACACTTAGACCAATCAAGATCAAATATTGGCTACAACCACAGGCACACCACTACCCTACCTTATCAATAACAAATGCTGATAACAAAGCAAAAATCACCAGTGTAGAGTTAGAGGATTTTACAGATCCCAATACATTAGAAACATCTTATGTTGAAGATGATGGCTCTGTGGAATTTAAAATACAAATAGGGGACAAATTATATTTAGAAAATCCTGTAGTATCAGCTGCTGAACACCCTATAGTTGCAATATTCTTGTTTACATATTATGTCTAGACAAATTATTGTTGATGAATTACACAGACAAGCCAGACATAATTATAAGAGACTGCCAGTAGTCACAAAAGGCATAGATGATTTATGGCAGAGCGACTTGATTGAGATGGCAAGTGGACAGCTGAAAAACTTAGACAAGATCAACAAGGGCTACAAGTATCTACTCACTGTCATAGATACATTTTAAAAATTTGCCTGGGCTGTGCCACTCAAATCCAAGACTGGAAAATGTGTTACAGAAGCTTTCAGGACAATCATCAATCAGAGTGGAAGATCACCGCGCTATTTGCAAACAGATAATGGCAAAGAATTTTATAATTCTGTGTTCCAACAATTTATTAAAAGCCAGTCAATACAACATTATTCGAGTTACAGTGATCTCAAGGCCTCAATTGTAGAGAGATTCAACGGAACCCTAAAAAATCATATGTGTAAACAATTTACACTTCAAGGTAATTATAAATGGATTAATATTCTTCCAGAACTTCTACATAAATATAACAACTCGGTCCATTCCACAATCAACATGAAACCCTCTGAAGTAACTTCATCTGATGAGCAAAAATTGATCAGCACTGTTTATTATCCTAAATATCAGCCAACAACAAGAAAAGCCAAATACAGGGTGGGTGATCAAGTAAGAATCAGTAAATATAAGCACTTATTCAAAAGAGGCTTTACAAGAAACTGGAGCACTGAATTATTTACAGTGGTTCAAGTTAAACCTGGGACCCTTAACACATATATAATAAAAGATCACCGAGGAGAAATTCTCAAAGGCAGGTTTTATGAAGAAGAGCTCAGCAAAACTAAACAGCCCGACACATATCTCATAGAAAAAATCATCCGCAGAAAAGGCAACAAGTTACTTGTCAAATGGCTAGGACTTCCAGAACACAGCTGGATCGATGCAAGCAAAATGATAATATGAACACCTGGGATGTTATAAAAAGGCTGCCAGAACCTGAACAGCAGAATAAGAGAAATGGAATGTTGCTGCCTGATAATATTAGATGTCTTATTGTTGGGCCATCGGCTTGTGGTAAAACTACACTAATGGTTGATAATTTTTTATTGGCACCCAACTGGTTAGACTGGAAAAACATTCACTTGTATGTCTTTTCTAAGAGCTTGGAACAATTAAAATATCAACAGCTGATGAAGCTATATGATGGATTGGATATAGCCACTTTTGAACCAGATGTTAAGCCACTCCATGAATGTCTCGATAATTCTGTTGTTGTGTTTGATGACATTATACTGGATAATCAAAACAAGGTTAGAAATTTTTTTACACAGGGCCGACACAAAAACATTGATTGCTTCTACCTGGCACAGACTTTTTCTAAAATTCCGAAGCAGCTGATCCGAGACAACAGCAATTTTATATGTGTGTTTCATCAAGATTATACCAACCTCAAACACATACATGATGAATATGTAGGTGGGGACCTGAGCTACAATGATTTTTCTAAGATTTGCAGTGGGTGCTGGAACCAGAACAGTTATGGGTTTGTCACAATTAATATGACAAGAAAACCCAATAGTGGTAAATATAGAAATAAAATCAACAATTTTCTAGACATTGAAACATAAATAAATAACCATGAAAAGGCCAATTATTGACGATCTTAAATTAAGAGATTATCTTGTAAAAAGATTTAAGGGATGGAAATCAGAGAACCGAGGTTTTTATGAACAACACAAGCGCACAGAGCAGCCTATTATTGATGCTATTGGTGAATTAGGTAAAAATATCAAAACTGTTACGGAGCAAAATCAAAATTTGATCACAGAGCTTGTACCTGTAGCGGCAAGAAACATATTATATTATCCATTCACCCCACTTTCTAGTATTCATACACCTAGTCATATTGCTCCTCGAAGAATTGAAGCTACTCAGGATCCTATTGAATTGGGTCTTCTTGCTCAAAAATATTTAAGCACACCTAAAGACAACAAAGATGAGGTTTTTGGTTTATATGCTGACACAGAGCGTGATGGTAGCATCATACATAGAATTGGCAATTTCAGAGTAACATTTATGGGAGATGATCTGATTGTATATTCAGAATCTCGTCTTGGAGAAAAAGGTGCTTTTGTTAAGTATCCTGGAACACCTGGATTGTGGGAACTGATGACTAGGAAGAGACCTGGCAGCTATACAGACCAAGATTATGAGTATTACAAAGAAATATTAATAAAATCAGATGCTATATACCAGAACAATGATCCCACACAAAAAAGAGTCAAGTCTAGCAGTGGAGCAAAATACAACAACTTAATCAAGCCCATATGGTCACAGATCAAGACTGGCAGTGGAATCAAACAATACAACACCCTGCCTAAAGAATTTGTGTGGGTTGATGATGTCAGGAAACTTGTAGATAGGTTGCTGGTAATAGCTGCGGAGGAAAATTCTGGCAACCACAATTTTTAAAATGAAAAGGTTGGAATTATGGACATGATAAGCACCAAATTGTCTAATTTTATAGTGAATGACACTAAGGGGATTGGATATCTTATAAAAATTATTAATACTCTACCACCCAAATTTTGGAATATATCTGAGGGTCGGGGGTTGGTTAATGATATTATAAACAAGCTGCCATTTGAACTACACATTCCAGGCTATCAGTATTGTGGTCCCGGTACAAAATTGGACCATAGATTAAACAGAGGGGACCCTGGTGTTAATCCCCTAGATGCTGCTTGTAGAGACCATGACATAGCATACAACACACATTCTGATCTTGACAAGAGACATGTTGCAGACAAGAAATTAGAAGAGGCTGCATTTAGTAGATTTGTAAGCAAAGATGCTTCTTTAAGTGAAAAAATAGCAGCATTGGGGACCACCATAGCTATGAATACCAAACAAAAATTGGGGTGGGGGTTGTGAATATATATATAATAAACCTAGGATGAAGGCCAAGGGTGTTATGTATCAAATACCTTATGCAGGTCTTAAATCTCTTGGGAATATTAATAATCTTCTAACCAAAAAGCAGCGCAAGAAAAAAAGCTCTTGTCTTGCCAAGGGCCATGGTATGAAATTGTTGCTTAGTACACCCCAATTAAAAAAATTACAGCAATCAAGAAAAAATCACATTTGGGGGGATATATATTTACTATCCCTGCCATCTTAGCTTCTCTCGGGGCTGTGGGGAGCTTGGCTGGGGGATCAGCTGCCATAGCAAAAACAGTGATAGATGCCAAAAAGAAAAAGGCAGAATTAGATGAGCAGAGGCGCCATAACCTGGCCATGGAGAAACAAGGCAAAGGTGTTAAGAGAGCCATGAATAAGTTTAAAAAAAACAAGAGCCGCTTACAAACCAAGATATTGAAGCTTTAATCAAGCCACTGGGCATCAAAAATTTTGGAGGTGTGTACATGTCTGATTCTTTGCCAGAACAACCACTCAACAAAGAGTGTGGCATTGTTAATTTGGATAAGTACAAAAATCAGGGCACTCACTGGATCTGTTATCTTAAATATTTAAAAGATGAGGCATTTGTGTTTGATTCATTTGGAGGTGTTCCACCTGAAAATTTAGTAAAATATCTAAAATCAACTAATCTTTATTACAATAATGCCCGTGTTCAAAATTTCAAAGATGTTAATTGTGGACATTTGTGTTTATCTGTTCTTAGATATATGTCTCAAATAAATAAACCATCAATTGAAAATTTTCAAAAAGCCTTGTGGTATTTAAAGCATCATGGGGGTATTCCATCTCACCAGCCAAAATTCAATATTGAAACTCAAATTACATGATGACATAGTGTATCCCAAAACAATAGCTCTCAGAGCATTTTATGGCATGTAGTTGATCCCTAATATTACACACCACAACAACACAATTGCAGTAGCTGATCAAAAAATTGTCATCACTCCAGGGCAATATAATTTATCTACTCTAAATGCTCAGTTACCCAGAGGTATAGTTTTAACTCAAAATTCTGTCAGTCACAGAGTAGAGATTGTATCTGCTACAGAAACAGTGGATCTGGGTACTATAGGAGAGCTGTTAGGATTTGAGAACAACACAAAACTTGAACCGGCCATCAAACACACTGCTATTAACATACCTAAATTCTTAGCCATAGAAACTCTGAATATTCACTGTAATGTGGCCGAGGGTATGATCACCAAATCAAATGGCATAGGCACTCACAAACAAACTGGGATCATTGCAAGATTCAAACCTAACTCTGAATTTATGGAGCCCATCATCTACAATCCATCATCAACATTATATTTTCCTGTGTCATAATAGAATAGATAATATTGAATTGATGGTCAATAAAGAAAAAGAAGAATTAGTTGATTTTGCTGGAGCCACAACAACTGCTATCATAGAGATTAATATTTAAATAAAAATACATACAAAAAAATGGAAAATATTGAGAATTATGAGCTACAATCATTCCCCCCAAACAGGAGGACCTTTGCAAATTTAAATCAACCCAACACAGAGATTGAGGTTGATCTTGATGTAGGGGATGGCTTTATACACCCCCACAGAGCAGATCTATACATCAAATTTGATGTTGTAAAGCTCGATGGTACCGATTATCCGGCAAACACAAATATAAGATTGGTAGATAATTTTGTGCCACATCTGTTCTCTGAAATTGAGATCAGAAAACATGGTGTTGTTATAAACAGAGTAGATTATCCGGGTATTACCTCCACAGCTTTGGCCACACTAAAATTATCCAAAACCGAGGCTTCTTACTACAAAATAGGTGGATTTGAGGCTGGTGATAAAATTATATCTAAAAGCCACACAGTGCTGTTCCCCATGCGCCTGTTGCCAGGATTCTTCTCAGATTACAAAGATATTATGTGGAAGGGTGGTTTAAGAATCACATTTAGAAGAGCTGCAAATGATAATAATGCTTTGATGAGGTACAGCACATTAAACTCTACAGGGGAAGCTCTGCCTAATACCCTACCTGATGAGGGCAAGTGCATTATTCAGACGATGGAGCTAAGAATGCCAGTTGTTGAATATGAAGCCAGTTATGCTCTTAAATACAAAGCTGATATCCTAAAAAATCCACAGATTTTTTTACAATTTTATACATATCAATGTGTACAGAAGCCTGCATCTGGTACCTATTATGAGTTTCATGCTACAAATTCATTCTCCAGTATACAATATGACATGCCAGATTTTGTGGTGGTACTGTTTCAGACTGGAAGACACAATAATCATGAAAAAAATTCAAGTAAATTTGATAACTGCAACATCAAGAACATTTATCTTAAAAATGGCAGAAATGAGGTATTTCCTAGAGAAAATTATAATTTAGACATGTCCAAGGATGATTTTCTTAAATTATATGAAGCATTTACAGCATACAAAAGGGTCACTACTGGCAATACTGACATGTATTACACACCAGATGAATTCAAAGCACAAGAGACCCATGTTTGCCATCAACACTTCAAAAAGAAAACAAGTTGTGGTTAATGACAGGAAAAACATTAAAATTATCTGTGAATTCCATGATACACTCCCCGATGACACCATATGTAGTGTTATTCTCATAGGTGAAAAATCATATGTTTATGATGTAATAAATGAGAGAGTCACAGAACAATTCTAGAGGGCTGACTCAAACCCAGAAGCCTCTTGATTACAAGGCAATAATACCAACATTTTGCCGTCAGGGAGGCCCACATACTCTACCAGGTTTGAAACCTGGGGGCCTCTTGATTATAAAGCATATAAGCCATGGAACTATGTCCACATTCTATTGAGCATCAGAACCCAGGAGTTATGAGTTCTATATCAGCTAAAATACCATTCAAAGTTGGACTTTGAAATGTGCAATGAATATTCTGTAAGTCATACTCGGGTATATATTATTAGAACAAGGCAAAACCTGAATCCAATTCAGGCATAAATGACAACATGCAAGAGGCCAATGTTCTCTTTACTAAGAATTTCCCTTGGAGTTAATGACATGATGGCATGGCAATTTTCCCTGAAAGGGCACAGTGTAGATTATATCTCATGCATGCAAGTATATAAAATCTCCCAGGCATGCATAATTTATTGCTGGCCAGGACATGCAACTGATCAAAAGATTAGAAAGAACATGAAACAGCCTGCCCTTGTCCTAATGTATTAATCTGTAAGTTATAGAGCATGAGAATATAAGCATTTTTGGTTTAGTTTTAAGCTTGTCAAAACAATATCAAGAGGGGCATATTTTTGACAAGCTTATAGACAACAAACTGAGAGATTCAGCCTTTGTACACATGGCTGAATCAATCTGAGGGGGGGCTCACCATTTCTACACTAGAATTCAAGATTCTTGGGATTTTGACAGAAAAACACACTGTAAACAATAAGATCATATGGGAACTTGGCATAGTTTTAAGTGTAGGCAAATCTGTCTGTTGAGGGTTCTTCTTTTCTACACTAGAATTCAGGATTCTTGGGATTAAAAGCATATCACACTTGAAGAATTGGGGCATATGCCCCTCTTGACATTGTTTTAAGTGTAGCCAAATCGGGTTGTTCAATCAAATAACCTCTTCTTTTCTACGCTTATAAGTGAGTTTATAATAGCATCAATCCCATTACTCATCTCGAGTAGATTCTGGAACTCTCCGTACACCACACTGTTGACTGTCTCTGCCAATGGTGTATTGAAATGGATTTCCATCCGGACGGTCCCATGTCGTAAAAGGTTCCAATGTGTTGAAGTGTGAGCTGAGAGATCAGGAGTTAAATCGAATGCAAATAGAGTATATCCATTCCCGTAGTCTTCTCTGGAGATTCCATTCCCATCGTTCTGATATTGTATCCCGGTACTGTCATATAATGTCTGATAGGCACGGAGAGATAGATTGTTTTGAAAATAAGGTTGTAACGGTGTAGACGGTATTTGTTTTCCATCCATATACAGACATAGAAAATTGATATTGAAATGTTTAAAATTGAATGGGTTTTTAGTATAATCTCCATTGAAAGCAGTATTAGTTACAAAACCGATGATTATACGTTTTGGAAGCTGTCCGAGAAATAAGTTGTCGACGGTTTTGTTCAAAATTCCTCTTGGAAAAGTTACCACCTTCATATGCACACGGTTGATTGGGTACTTTGCAGTTGCTTTTTGTAACATGATGGAATGTGCGATTTTAATGCTGGGGTTCAGCGATACTTTTCTAACGAATAAAGTTGCATCTTCGATTTGAATTTTGAATGTGTTATTTTCTGCCATCAGACAAAAAGAATCCTTGGCCCGAACCAACTTCACACGCATCTCGACGTTGTTCAGAAGACGTTCCAGGTTGAAAATATCACAGTGGAGATGAAAAATCAAATACAATGATTTACTGTTGGAAATCACCTTTTTTCTACTCTTAAAACCTTCGTTTTCATCCCCGTTTACAGAATCCATGTATCCTGGGGTATCCTTGAACCATAAACATGATGTAAGATGGGATTCTTTTGCAGCAGGGTTGTAGTTAAGAAGATTCTCAATGTATGCTCTGTATGGGTATGTATAAGATGGTGATGTAACAAGTTTCTGATTAAGAAATACATCAACTTGATTAAAAAGATAATGAATAAAATTGTTGACAGGTGCAACTTTATCTGTAACGGTGATTGTTGTATTATCGGAATTATAAATTTTTACTTTGACATGAAGAAAAGTATGTGGTAGATCCAAGTAGTCTTCGCCATGCCCTGGAACCGAAAATTCTAAGGGAGCATCATCCTTGATGGAAGCCAGTGGCTTGTATGAAATAAACTGTCCAGATTGTATACTTGTCTGCGTCGGGGGACGGAGAAAATTTCCAATTCCGAATTTGCACACTGACATGAAAGATTGTTAATAAAAGACATGTTCCAGAGAACCTTATTCTTTGACAATCAAAGTAAAACTGACCACTTTGTACCTCTGTGAACGACGTTATGAGAATAAATCCTGGTGAGATGTTTTAAGCAAATATATCCATCTTTGTTTTACGTGCAGTCTGTTTTTCTTCTTTATATTTTTTCTTGACGATTCACTTATTTTCTTTTTTGTATTACTGTTGTTTTTCTGTTTTTTACCAACATTTGAGAGTTTTCTTTTTTTCTGCCTGAACCAACCATAGTTTTAATTTTGTTTTCAGCTTTTCGTTTCAATCTGTCTCCTGCTTCCGCAAATCTTGTCTGTAACGACTGTTTTATAGGATGGTTCTGAGAAATGTCACCTAATACATTGATACCTGTGTTAAGCATCTCCCTACCAACAGCTTTTGCTCCTTTGGTTATAAGTGGAACTACAGACCTAAAAAGACCTCCAAGAAAACTGCCAATACCGTGTCCTTTCTGGAAGGGTGCCCCTTGGTATATGTTGGAAACTACATTCCCATGAAGATTGTGGTAGTGATATATTTAGGGATTCATCACTGCAGAGACCGTTTAAAGTGAAGTTTTAGCGACACTTCCCCGAAAAGAAATGGTATTTTCTGTCCGGTGTGGTCTCTAATATCTATTTCCAAAGTATCGAACTGTTTTTTCATCAGTGGAACATAATGTAAAGCATAAAACTCAATATGTGCGTCACTACCAAACACAAAATTTCGAACATCTGTACCCACAATCTTCAGAAGTGGCGCAAAACTGTCCCCTACAATTTGAGGTTCCAATATATCACAGTAGATGAACATTTGTTGTGGTACACCTAATGCTAGGTTTGTGGGAGCAGAGGAGTGTATGCGTTGAACCCCACTTAGTTTGATAATTTTGAAAGGATCGAACCCTAGTTGTGTTGCTAGTTTTGGTGAAAACCTAATTTCGGTGAATATTATTGTACTAAGCCCCTCTTTTATAATTTCGGTGTTTTGTCTCAAAAGAATATGCTGATCATCCAAACGGGAGATGTGAAATGGGACACCAGAGTTCTGAATTGCTGTTACAACTTGTGTCATGTCTCTATAATATCCAGCTGGGATCTTTACTTTTTTCCATTCATCAGCATCTGGATTTAGATTATAATAGATTATATTTTGCCTTTCTGTTACGTTGTACATAAAATTAGGATAGTGAATTTCTGCTACAGCAACTTCCCACGGACCTTGAAGTTCTATATCCTTCGGTAAGTTCGTCACAAAATTCGATAATGTATTATCAGGAAATATATCCATAGAACTGTTACTTGGTAATGTTATATAGAACGAAGAAGACATTATGATACTGTTTTGAGACTGGAGTAGGGTATCCACCGGTTAAACATTGACGGATAACCTCTCCATTGAACAAAAACTTCTCGTCTGGTACCTTTTCCTCTGGTCTTCAATATTTTATCAATTTTAAAAGTTTTTGGTAGTTTTACTTTTTGAAGTTCTTGTCGGTAGAATGTACCATCAACAGAATTTTTGTCCAAATCTTGAATTTTGTAAACAACAGGATTCCGTGATATTATGGAAACAACTCTGAAAATTTCCTCCGACCATTTTCCTATGTACCCTTTTTCAAATGCTGATGTTTCTCTAGCAATTCTCACATAATCACCTTTTTGAAGAAAATGTCGAGTAGTTTTTTTAACACTGGGTGATGATATTTTTAAACGTCCGCTACGTAGATTTTCCCAAACTTGGAGAACATTATTTGGTTTGACTTCGCTGGGTGACATTTTGATTGTTGAATGTTTAGTATTGTTGTAAGCTTTCATTATCTTCGGTAAGTCGTCGATGTAATAGTATGACTGTTTTGATGTGAAATACTTCCACATTTTTTCCTTCAACGTTCTGTTAAATCTTTCAACAATACTTGCTTTTACATCAGGGTTTTTTGTTGTAAAATGGTGAATATTACTGTTCTTGAAAAATTGTCGGACTGTAATATTCAGAAACTCTTTTCCTTTGTCTGTTTGAATAGTAATTGGTTTTCTTCCATCTGGATTCTGTAGAATACTCCGGAATGCTTTTATTATACTTGCGGCTGTTTTGTCTGGTAGAGGAACTGCCCATGCATACTTGGAGAATGTGTCAATAACTGTCAACATATATTTATAATTTTTGTTGTGGGTACTAATACCTCTCAAGTCTACAAGATCTGCCTGCCACAAATCATCAATATTGTTAACGATGTATCGATTCCGAGGGAATTTTCTTCTTATAGGTTTATGTATTGTGTAGGTTTCCTGTTCCTGTAACCATTCTTCTATTTTTTTTTTGGATATTTTCTGTTTGTAGCCCTTCATATTTTGTCTAAGGTGGAATACCCTGCAGGGTTGGTGACGTTATAATAAGTGTTCCTTAAAGTAGAATTCATTACTCACAAATAATAGGGTGACTGTGTGTGAGAGATATTAATAGTTTAGCCAATTGGATGCACTATTCTTTTTTTTAGATGGTTCCATTTTAAATTTCTCTATTAATTCCCAACGTCGAGAGTTACCAATAATTTCCTGAGGAATATTCACATTTGCAAGGAGTCGAGAGAAGATATTGTTACCCCTAGGGTTACTATTCTGTCTGTTTCGTAATACATCACTGATAAGGTCTATGATGTTACTACCAGGCATTAATTTCTCATATATTTTTGTTTCCCCTCGAGAATCCCATTGGATATCACTGCTTGTTTTCAGACGACGATACAGTAATTCTGCTTTGGAGTGAAACTTTTTTGGTATTGTCGATATTATTTCTTCATAGATAGGGTCTGAGATATCACTTCCATGTTCCACTTCTTGATCTGGTTGTTTACTTACTTTTTCATTTTGATGTTCCATCACAGATTCGGTTTGTGTTCTGTTCTATCGATATAATCTCCATATTTCTCATCTTGCGTGCACTCGAGATCCTAAAACACAAAGATGTATGGTTTTTTCATATCCGGTGGGGTGGATTTCTGAATATAACACAGATGATCATTCGGGTAGTGTTTGTTACATATTCTACAATAGACTTCACCACAAATATGCTTGGTTTTTCTCTGGTCCATTTTAATAACTGTTAGGCACTTGGGGCATTGGTGGAGTTTTTCACAAATATTTTTTCCATTCTGTGCTTTCTGTTTATGGTGATTGAAACATTCCTCACCGTGGAATTGTCTGTGGCAATCCAAACATTCCTTTAGGTTTAGTGACTCGGCGTGGGGCTGGAAACATTTCGTACATACGCGTGGACATTGTGTATGTTTTGTAATAGAAGCATATTTTTTCTTACAGTGTTCACAGTAATAAGTACATGCAAATGCAGATGTTAATGATGTAATAACACTGTAGTGATTTTCGTTGTGTAGAAGAAAAAGAGAAGTTCTTTTCATGTCAGTATTACCCTCAAACATGACATTCTCACCAGTAAGATCAGCAAAGACCACAATTCTATACTGTGGAAGAATATTTTGGAATTTCTCCAGCTCCGAAATACCACATCCATGTTCTGTAATAACTACACCTGCTTGCTCACATAGTTGTAAGGCTTCTGTTTTTACAATCGGACGTCCCATTCTGTATTTCTTCCTTTTATTATCATCCTTAGTTTCAGCATATGCTCGAGCAACAACAAGTGCACGTGGGAGACACATAGAATCCTTGTTTTTTATGCAAACAATCCCAGAACGTCTTCGGCAAAGTTCCTCCAAACTTTCCAATCCTTGCTTAATACGTCCAGTTACTAAAGGTACTTTTACTCTGTGGAGATGGAAAACCAGTTGATCAGATATTAGGAAGGTGCTGTTACTCTGGAGTAGTTTCTCGAAGCTTTCCCAAACAACATCTGCATTTAGTTCACTTCCTAGTCGGAAACTGACCCAGAAGGGGTCTCTGGGGGAATTAACATTCCTAATCGTTAACCCCACATGGCCTCGGTCATCAACATCCCTCGTTAGTAACTCCACTACCTCGTTTACACCCTCATGGATCCACTGTACAGGGTTTTCGTTATCCGGAACAGGGCGAAGACGTACATTCATCTGCCTACCTTGTAGATTAAACCTTCTATATTGACGATCAAATTCTTGAATTACCACAAAATGTTTATTTTCACTTCTACTTTCATCATTCTGCTCCTGCGTTTTCCGTGTGCCCCCACCGCCTGTTTGAATAACTTGGAAAAATTGGGTTGTATCTACTTCCGTCGGCTGATTCTGCGTTGGAGGTCCAAGAAAAGCATCTATATCACCTATTATTTTCTGGGTACAAACGTTATTATTCTGAGACATCTGAGTCACTGTCGAGGTCAGTTGAGAGGTGCAAATTTCTAACAGGGGAACATCCCCTGTTGTGTCTGTGGAAAGTTCTACATGTTTGTTAATGTCCATCAGTATCTCCTGGGTAGTTATATTTCTGTCCCAATTGTTTTCTTGATTGTTTCGGGTTTTCCCTACTGGTCTGTCCGCCGTCGGGGGCACTCGGGTAGATTCGGATTTAATCTGGTGCAAACCTGAATTCATCGAACCCTCCCCGGTTGAATAAGCAGCAAAGTTGTTAATATCGTTTAATATTTGCTGGGTAGACAAAATATATTCTCCTTCTTGACTTTCGAATACATCACATAAATCTTGTGGGGAATGGATTTGACACTCTATTTTATGCAAAATTTCCTGTGTAGATATATTAATCAACTCAGTATCACTGTTCATATTACCAACGGTATTACTAGAAACACCTCGCATAGATGATGATGAGGGAGACGATTGATCTGGAATACAAAAAAAATACCCTTTCTGAGTTTCCACCCTTGAAAAATTATTCACATAAAACAAAATCAATTAATGCCACCACACCTTCGAACTTCTGAACCTGCACTTTAAAGTGTAATCTGAACCACTATACCGCGTACATCCACCGGGGTATAAAACCATAGGCCACCGGTGTATAAAACCCTGGGACCCTTGATTACAAAATCATGACGTAACAAATACATCATCTACATAAAAACAGTTAAAAATATTAGTTACTTACCCATCCTTATTCTTCACTTCCACAGCCAGAATATAAAATGTATCTCGTTAGTATGCACTAGATGCTGTAAACTTCTTCTTCTTCGTCTTCACCTCGCACAAATACAGAATAAATTCATGCTTAACACGATGAACTATCGATCAAGAGTCAAACTTTTAACCACCCGCAAACAGACGCATACGTAAACTCGAAACTATACTCGACACTGTAAATTTCTTGCTCTTTTCACGTTGACTACAGATACTTTATAACGGTTGAAAACCACAACCACGAATCATACCAAACAGTTTCTACTCGGAACTATATATACTACAAACCTCGCGTCAACTTTGTCCCTATTTACTTTTGTAAAATAAATAGAACATCGGGTATTGTTATCTGAAACAATGTTGCCGGGCCTGATTCGGAGCAAGTAAATCGTCAGCCCCTCTTCTTTCCTTGCCGTTCAACGGGAAGTTTCTATTTTTTTTTAAACCACATTCAATATATATATATATATATATATATATATATATATATATTGTATATTTCATTAATATTCATAAATTTCTCACGTTGTTAATTCATTATGGTAAAATACGAAGTGGATTGCCTTGCATTTTTTTTTTAGCAACGCTCTCGCATAATAAAACACCTCAGGATCATCCAGAGTTTATAGAAACAAATAAAAATCAAGTAATTCAGTTCACACTATTCATTCGCAATGGCTAATACACAGTACAGCCCCGTAGCAAAACTATTCGGGACTGGACCTACAGTTTCAAGTCGAATCCGAACCACTTGTGTCTCCGTAGAGTATCGACCCCGGGACACTTTGAATCCGAACCAATTAATTAATTAACATTCTGTATTATATTCACTTTATGGACAGGAAAGCCAATCGGGACTGGGCCTACAGTTTCAAGTCGCATCCGAACCACTTGTGTCTCTGTAGAGTATCGACCCCGGGACACTTTGAATCCGAACCAATTAATTAATTAACATTCTGTATTATATTCACTTTATGGACAGGAAAGCCAATCGGTACTGGGCCTACAGTTTCAAGTCGCATCCGAACCACTTGTGTCTCTGTAGAGTATCCATCCCGGGACTCTTTGAATCCAAACCAATTAATTAATTAATTAACGTTCTGTATTAAGTGCACTTTATAGACAGAAAAGCCAATCGGGACTGGGCCTACAGTTTGAAGTCGAATCCGGACCACTTGTGTCTCCGTAGAGTATCGACCCCGGGACACTTTGAATCCAAACCAATTAATTAATCAACATTCTGTATTATATTCACTTTATGGACAGGAAAGCCAATCGGGACTGGGCCTACAGTTTCAAGTCGA